>NW_025920227.1:300000-575482 GCF_902686445.1 Sciurus carolinensis | reverse complement strand
CCCTGGCTCTTCTCACGCAGTTTTCCTTTGCATGGGGTTGCAAGTCGTATGAGGTGGGGATGAATACCTGTTAGCTCCAGCTGAGAGCTTTCAGGATCAACAAAGGCAATTGGCTACCTAGTGTCCCAGTACCATTGGAGGTCCAGTGTCAAGAGTAGAAGCCCTTTTATAGACTGTTGTTAATGTGGATGGAGGTTCTGAAGAGATGCAGTGTAGAACTGGGTGAAGGATATTGTGTTCTCATGTTCACCACGGTTCTGGGAAAGAGTGGATTGTGTTTTGCAGGCTCAGGAGTGACACGAGAAGTCCTACTTGAAAGAAGTCACACTGAAAGATGGAAAGCAGGCACAGTAGGCCTGTGGCCTGTTGGTGGCGGATATCAGCAAGTCCAAGAAACATAAAGGATGCTCATATTTGTAAATGCTTGAGGATACATTCGTCCTGCTCACAAAGGCCTATCACACATTTGGATGTTCTCTGACGTATCCTATTTTGATATTCAGTCTTTGCTCATGTTGGGTCCTCACGTTTGCTTATGAGGAGGATGGTTTCAAGGAAAAGTCTAATACAGCGGTGAACACTTGTATTCGTGAGTCATGCTTCTGTGCTGCATATCCCGACGTGAAGTTTTTTCCATTAAAGATCAGTGGGGAAGGCGGTGTGGTGCAAGGAAAGCCTTTGCTCAGAGGTCATGTGGTGAGAAAAAAATTGAAAATCTGCATGTGTGTCATCAGCTGTCCCGTGCAAGTAACAGGAAAGGGCCAGGAATTGGCAAGGGCATTGATGTCCCTGCAACGGCAATCAGGGTCACTTAGGATGGTTGCTTACTGAATGATCTGGCACTGACCACCTCCTGCATGTGTACGATATGTTGAAGCTGAAGAGTTGTCCTGCAATTGGGGCAGAGACCTTGTCCAAGACCAAGTGGTTTGTGTCTCTTCCCTGAAGCTGGATTTCAGCAGCAACACTCTTCTGCTCTTCATGCCCCCCAAAGGTCCCTACTCTTCCTTATGGAGCATTCAGCCTTGAAGCTCTGTGCCATTCCTCTTTCAGCACGACGCATGTTGACATCTGGTATTCTGCGCTGTGAAAATGTGTTCATCAGTTTCATCAACAGCAGGCTGTTGTTTCATCCACTGGCTTGTGGTCTGCCTCTTTCAGGGGATGGTGATAGGACTCTTGGCCATTTCCCAGAGGGCCTTGTGCCACAGAGGCCCTGGTCTGGTCAAGGAAATTAACACGTGGGTGAACAGAGATTGGTCAAATATTTCTGCATCTGAAGGTGAATTGAAGGAGCTGTGGGAAAATCACGGCAGGACCCATTCTGAGTGCAGCCCAGTTGTAAGGCTGCAGCCAAGGTGGTTGGCCCTGGCAGGTGGAGTGAGCCCAGAACACCTGTCCTTGCTTGACTGCTCCTTCCTGTGCTCTGTCCAACATGCTGACTGAATGACTCCCTGCTGTCCTCATCAGCCATCCCAGCATGTCCACTTGGAAGACATACTCCCCAGGTTCCAGCTGTCTCCTTTTAGGGCTTTCTGAGAAAGGAGAGGCAACCGACCAGACTGGGGGTGCTGTTTGCCAATTCATGTTGCAACTAAACCCGGGAGCGGCTCAGCCCGCTCCCCTGCCCTGAGCTGTCAGCAGCCATCATGCCGTGTGGCTGCTAGGCCCCGAGGCCGGTTGCCGGAGTTGGCCATAACGCCCGGATGCCCAGGCCTGGAGGAGCGGTTTGGGAGGGCAATGCTGGCGGGGCCGGTGCTAAGCTGGCTGAACCACTTGCCCTCATGCAGCCCTCCGACCTGCCTGGTCCCCTGGGCCTCCTGGGGGCTCGCTGCCCGCGGCAGGTGTAGGTGACCAGGCTGACATGATGCCCGGTGCGGACAAACCGGCGCAGCGCCACCTAGCGGTCCTGGAGGATAGTGCCAGCTGTCAGCCTTCCGCGGGGGTCCCAGGTCCTGCCTGGATCCGGAGCGATCCATGGCCCCACGGCTGCGCTCTGCACACCCCATAGCTCCTCTTCAAATGGGCCAAGAGATTAGGATCCCATCCCTTGAATCATCAGGCCCCTGGCCCTCTCTCCCTTCGTCTCTGCTCTTAACCTCACCGCGAACCGGCGCTTGATTTCAATGTGGGTCTGAAGCGGCCAGGACCGGAAGCGTCTCGGGTTGCCATGGGAACCGTGACGCCACCGCGCTGTCCTGCCGCCCCTCTGTCCCCTCAGGCGCTGTCTGAGGTGCAGGGAGGTCACGGAAGGCACTCCTGAACATCCAGGTGGCCCGAGGTCCTGAAGAAACCTCTGGGGAGAGGGGAAACTGAGGCCTCCTTCCGGAGCCCTGAACCTCCGCACCCTGCACACATGCCATGCCCCAAGCCTGCCCCTTCCACGCAGAATAGAGTCGCTCTCGCATCTTTGGCTCTCACGGCACGGGAGCCCTGGAAACCAAAAGGGAGGCCATTTTCAGAGGGGAACGGTTTGCTTTGGAAACACTGAACGATCCCGGCTATGACTTTCAGCCACATGTCTCACCCCATTGAATCTGGAGAGAGAGCGCTGCAAACCTAACTAGGGGCACATGGACATTGGATGAGGAATTTTTCTTTTCCCTGAAAGCAAATATCGGTCCTGGGAGTCTAGAGCCCGTGAGCCATCACTACTTCCCTGTGCCCGTTTGGATTGACTGACACCATCTGGCCCCGTTGCTGAGGCATTTCCTCATTGACGGATAAAACCTTGGCCCGGGAAAACACCTTCCTTTACCTCCCCCATAAGTGGCAAGCAAGATGGCAGGCAAGATCCAGCCCCTCCAGTGGGTTGTGTCTTTTGCACACATAGCTCTTGGTTAGAAATTTTCCAAGGAGAGTGCCCGGAGGGAAAAGAGAAGTGGAGGAGGAATCAGCAGATTGTGATTGGGATGGCTAGGCATCCAGGTGTAAAGGGTCCCATAAATCAACCTTCATACGCACAACCGGAGTATATTCTAATGCCTAAATAGGCATACCTCTCCTCCAGCCCCCCTCCCCCACCTCCATGCCCACTGACACCATTTTGTGCTCAGGGTTCAGCAACAAGCCTTTTCCTCTTTCACTAGACAGGGATAAACTTGTCCCCTCACGACGCACCCCTAGATTGTGGGTTTTGAGGTGCACAAAATCTTCCTTGTAGGTTTGCTGGGCAAAGGAAGTTGAAGTATTCTTTGATTTTCCTTGGCTTTGTCTGGAGCTGGGTTTCTGCAGACACTGTAACAGAGTCAGACCGGTAGCAGATCTAGAGGTACGCCAAAAGGGGCTTCTCCGGAGCGGAAGAAATGGCTCCTTTTGGAGCGCGCTCGCCTTTCATGCCGAAGGACCCCGGTTCAAATCCCCTGCCGGGAAAATGAGAGGAAAAAAAAAAAAAAAACTACAAAAAAGAATTTTCAATATGCCAACCATCCCTCATATCAATGTTTTCTCCTCTTTTCATCTTCTGTGTGGGCAAGTTGAAAACCTACCAGTTGGACACTCAAGACTTTGGAAATCACAATTTCAGCACAGAGCTCCTTGGAGATTTAGCGGTGCAGCCCCGGCACCTGCATTTCTTAGGAGCTGCTGTTCCCTGACATGAGTCAACTCTCAGGAACCCATAAGTCACATTGTTCTCAGGAGTATGCTCATGGGGGTTTATCCTCTGCAAGTTCCTGAAGAAGAAGATGCTCACCGGGTAGCAATGGCAGGGAATTCAAAATGACAACTGCACTAGTCTTCGGCAATGGCCGGCTTCTGGCGCACACTCCAGATTCTGTGCAAGTGCAGTGGATGTGCACAACTCAGCACTTTCTATGTGAACCACAATGTCATCTGGAAAAGCAAGAGTTGAAGATCCAAGTCAGCCACCCTTGGCCCTGGCTCTTCTCACGCAGTTTTCCTTTGCATGGGGTTGCAAGTCGTATGAGGTGGGGATGAATACCTGTTAGCTCCAGCTGAGAGCTTTCAGGATCAACAAAGGCAATTGGCTACCTAGTGTCCCAGTACCATTGGAGGTCCAGTGTCAAGAGTAGAAGCCCTTTTATAGACTGTTGTTAATGTGGATGGAGGTTCTGAAGAGATGCAGTGTAGAACTGGGTGAAGGATATTGTGTTCTCATGTTCACCACGGTTCTGGGAAAGAGTGGATTGTGTTTTGCAGGCTCAGGAGTGACACGAGAAGTCCTACTTGAAAGAAGTCACACTGAAAGATGGAAAGCAGGCACAGTAGGCCTGTGGCCTGTTGGTGGCGGATATCAGCAAGTCCAAGAAACATAAAGGATGCTCATATTTGTAAATGCTTGAGGATACATTCGTCCTGCTCACAAAGGCCTATCACACATTTGGATGTTCTCTGACGTATCCTATTTTGATATTCAGTCTTTGCTCATGTTGGGTCCTCACGTTTGCTTATGAGGAGGATGGTTTCAAGGAAAAGTCTAATACAGCGGTGAACACTTGTATTCGTGAGTCATGCTTCTGTGCTGCATATCCCGACGTGAAGTTTTTTCCATTAAAGATCAGTGGGGAAGGCGGTGTGGTGCAAGGAAAGCCTTTGCTCAGAGGTCATGTGGTGAGAAAAAAATTGAAAATCTGCATGTGTGTCATCAGCTGTCCCGTGCAAGTAACAGGAAAGGGCCAGGAATTGGCAAGGGCATTGATGTCCCTGCAACGGCAATCAGGGTCACTTAGGATGGTTGCTTACTGAATGATCTGGCACTGACCACCTCCTGCATGTGTACGATATGTTGAAGCTGAAGAGTTGTCCTGCAATTGGGGCAGAGACCTTGTCCAAGACCAAGTGGTTTGTGTCTCTTCCCTGAAGCTGGATTTCAGCAGCAACACTCTTCTGCTCTTCATGCCCCCCAAAGGTCCCTACTCTTCCTTATGGAGCATTCAGCCTTGAAGCTCTGTGCCATTCCTCTTTCAGCACGACGCATGTTGACATCTGGTATTCTGCGCTGTGAAAATGTGTTCATCAGTTTCATCAACAGCAGGCTGTTGTTTCATCCACTGGCTTGTGGTCTGCCTCTTTCAGGGGATGGTGATAGGACTCTTGGCCATTTCCCAGAGGGCCTTGTGCCACAGAGGCCCTGGTCTGGTCAAGGAAATTAACACGTGGGTGAACAGAGATTGGTCAAATATTTCTGCATCTGAAGGTGAATTGAAGGAGCTGTGGGAAAATCACGGCAGGACCCATTCTGAGTGCAGCCCAGTTGTAAGGCTGCAGCCAAGGTGGTTGGCCCTGGCAGGTGGAGTGAGCCCAGAACACCTGTCCTTGCTTGACTGCTCCTTCCTGTGCTCTGTCCAACATGCTGACTGAATGACTCCCTGCTGTCCTCATCAGCCATCCCAGCATGTCCACTTGGAAGACATACTCCCCAGGTTCCAGCTGTCTCCTTTTAGGGCTTTCTGAGAAAGGAGAGGCAACCGACCAGACTGGGGGTGCTGTTTGCCAATTCATGTTGCAACTAAACCCGGGAGCGGCTCAGCCCGCTCCCCTGCCCTGAGCTGTCAGCAGCCATCATGCCGTGTGGCTGCTAGGCCCCGAGGCCGGTTGCCGGAGTTGGCCATAACGCCCGGATGCCCAGGCCTGGAGGAGCGGTTTGGGAGGGCAATGCTGGCGGGGCCGGTGCTAAGCTGGCTGAACCACTTGCCCTCATGCAGCCCTCCGACCTGCCTGGTCCCCTGGGCCTCCTGGGGGCTCGCTGCCCGCGGCAGGGGTAGGTGACCAGGCTGACATGATGCCCGGTGCGGACAAACCGGCGCAGCGCCACCTAGCGGTCCTGGAGGATAGTGCCAGCTGTCAGCCTTCGGCGGGGGTCCCAGGTCCTGCCTGGATCCGGAGCGATCCATGGCCCCACGGCTGCGCTCTGCACACCCCATAGCTCCTCTTCAAATGGGCCAAGAGATTAGGATCCCATCCCTTGAATCATCAGGCCCCTGGCCCTCTCTCCCTTCGTCTCTGCTCTTAACCTCACCGCGAACCGGCGCTTGATTTCAATGTGGGTCTGAAGCGGCCAGGACCGGAAGCGTCTCGGGTTGCCATGGGAACCGTGACGCCACCGCGCTGTCCTGCCGCCCCTCTGTGACCTCAGGCGCTGTCTGAGGTGCAGGGAGGTCACGGAAGGCACTCCTGAACATCCAGGTGGCCCGAGGTCCTGAAGAAACCTCTGGGGAGAGGGGAAACTGAGGCCTCCTTCCGGAGCCCTGAACCTCCGCACCCTGCACACATGCCATGCCCCAAGCCTGCCCCTTCCACGCAGAATAGAGTCGCTCTCGCATCTTTGGCTCTCACGGCACGGGAGCCCTGGAAACCAAAAGGGAGGCCATTTTCAGAGGGGAACGGTTTGCTTTGGAAACACTGAACGATCCCGGCTATGACTTTCAGCCACATGTCTCACCCCATTGAATCTGGAGAGAGAGCGCTGCAAACCTAACTAGGGGCACATGGACATTGGATGAGGAATTTTTCTTTTCCCTGAAAGCAAATATCGGTCCTGGGAGTCTAGAGCCCGTGAGCCATCACTACTTCCCTGTGCCCGTTTGGATTGACTGACACCATCTGGCCCCGTTGCTGAGGCATTTCCTCATTGACGGATAAAACCTTGGCCCGGGAAAACACCTTCCTTTACCTCCCCCATAAGTGGCAAGCAAGATGGCAGGCAAGATCCAGCCCCTCCAGTGGGTTGTGTCTTTTGCACACATAGCTCTTGGTTAGAAATTTTCCAAGGAGAGTGCCCGGAGGGAAAAGAGAAGTGGAGGAGGAATCAGCAGATTGTGATTGGGATGGCTAGGCATCCAGGTGTAAAGGGTCCCATAAATCAACCTTCATACGCACAACCGGAGTATATTCTAATGCCTAAATAGGCATACCTCTCCTCCAGCACCCCTCCCCCACCTCCATGCCCACTGACACCATTTTGTGCTCAGGGTTCAGCAACAAGCCTTTTCCTCTTTCACTAGACAGGGATAAACTTGTCCCCTCACGACGCACCCCTAGATTGTGGGTTTTGAGGTGCACAAAATCTTCCTTGTAGGTTTGCTGGGCAAAGGAAGTTGAAGTATTCTTTGATTTTCCTTGGCTTTGTCTGGAGCTGGGTTTCTGCAGACACTGTAACAGAGTCAGACCGGTAGCAGATCTAGAGGTACGCCAAAAGGGGCTTCTCCGGAGCGGAAGAAATGGCTCCTTTTGGAGCGCGCTCGCCTTTCATGCCGAAGGACCCCGGTTCAAATCCCCTGCCGGGAAAATGAGAGGAAAAAAAAAAAAAAAAACTACAAAAAAGAATTTTCAATATGCCAACCATCCCTCATATCAATGTTTTCTCCTCTTTTCATCTTCTGTGTGGGCAAGTTGAAAACCTACCAGTTGGACACTCAAGACTTTGGAAATCACAATTTCAGCACAGAGCTCCTTGGAGATTTAGCGGTGCAGCCCCGGCACCTGCATTTCTTAGGAGCTGCTGTTCCCTGACATGAGTCAACTCTCAGGAACCCATAAGTCACATTGTTCTCAGGAGTATGCTCATGGGGGTTTATCCTCTGCAAGTTCCTGAAGAAGAAGATGCTCACCGGGTAGCAATGGCAGGGAATTCAAAATGACAACTGCACTAGTCTTCGGCAATGGCCGGCTTCTGGCGCACACTCCAGATTCTGTGCAAGTGCAGTGGATGTGCACAACTCAGCACTTTCTATGTGAACCACAATGTCATCTGGAAAAGCAAGAGTTGAAGATCCAAGTCAGCCACCCTTGGCCCTGGCTCTTCTCACGCAGTTTTCCTTTGCATGGGGTTGCAAGTCGTATGAGGTGGGGATGAATACCTGTTAGCTCCAGCTGAGAGCTTTCAGGATCAACAAAGGCAATTGGCTACCTAGTGTCCCAGTACCATTGGAGGTCCAGTGTCAAGAGTAGAAGCCCTTTTATAGACTGTTGTTAATGTGGATGGAGGTTCTGAAGAGATGCAGTGTAGAACTGGGTGAAGGATATGGTGTTCTCATGTTCACCACGGTTCTGGGAAAGAGTGGATTGTGTTTTGCAGGCTCAGGAGTGACACGAGAAGTCCTACTTGAAAGAAGTCACACTGAAAGATGGAAAGCAGGCACAGTAGGCCTGTGGCCTGTTGGTGGCGGATATCAGCAAGTCCAAGAAACATAAAGGATGCTCACATTTGTAAATGCTTGAGGATACACTCTTCCTGCTCACAAAGGCCTATCACACATTTGGATGTTCTCTGACGTATCCTATTTTGATATTCAGTCTTTGCTCATGTTGGGTCCTCACGTTTGCTTATGAGGAGGATGGTTTCAAGGAAAAGTCTAATACAGCGGTGCACACTTGTATTCCTGAGTCATGCTTCTGTGCTGCATATCCCGACGTGAAGTTTTTTCCATTAAAGATCAGTGGGGAAGGCGGTGTGGTGCAAGGAAAGCCTTTGCTCAGAGGTCATGTGGTGAGAAAAAAATTGAAAATCTGCATGTGTGTCATCAGCTGTCCCGTGCAAATTACAGGAAAGGGCCAGGAATTGGCAAGGGCATTGATGTCCCTGCAACGGCAATCAGGGTCACTTAGGATGGTTGCTTACTGAATGATCTGGCACTGACTACCTCCTGCATGTGTACGATATGTTGAAGCTGAAGAGTTGTCCTGCAATTGGGGCAGAGACCTTGTCCAAGACCAAGTGGTTTGTGTCTCTTCCCTGAAGCTGGATTTCAGCAGCAACACTCTTCTGCTCTTCATGCCCCCCAAGGTCCCTACTCTTCCTTATGGAGCATTCAGCCTTGAAGCTCTGTGCCATTCCTCTTTCAGCACGACGCATGTTGACATCTGGTATTCTGCGCTGTGAAAATGTGTTCATCAGTTTCATCAACAGCAGGCTGTTGTTTCTTCCACTGGCTTGTGGTCTGCCTCTTTCAGGGGATGGTGATAGGACTCTTGGCCATTTCCCAGAGGGCCTTGTGCCACAGAGGCCCTGGTCTGGTCAAGGAAATTAACACGTGGGTGAACAGAGATTGGTCAAATATTTCTGCATCTGAAGGTGAATTGAAGGAGCTGTGGGAAAATCACGGCAGGACCCATTCTGAGTGCAGCCCAGTTGTAAGGCTGCAGCCAAGGTGGTTGGCCCTGGCAGGTGGAGTGAGCCCAGAACACCTGTCCTTGCTTGACTGCTCCTTCCTGTGCTCTGTCCAACATGCTGACTGAATGACTCCCTGCTGTCCTCATCAGCCATCCCAGCATGTCCACTTGGAAGACATACTCCCCAGGTTCCAGCTGTCTCCTTTTAGGGCTTTCTGAGAAAGGAGAGGCAACCGACCAGACTGGGGGTGCTGTTTGCCAATTCATGTTGCAACTAAACCCGGGAGCGGCTCAGCCCGCTCCCCTGCCCTGAGCTGTCAGCAGCCATCATGCCGTGTGGATGCTAGGCCCCTAGGCCGGTTGCCGGAGTTGGCCATAACGCCCGGATGCCCAGGCCTGGAGGAGCGGTTTGGGAGGGCAATGCTGGCGGGGCCGGTGCTAAGCTGGCTGAACCACTTGCCCTCATGCAGCCCTCCGACCTGCCTGGTCCCCTGGGCCTCCTGGGGGCTCGCTGCCCGCGGCAGGGGTAGGTGACCAGGCTGACATGATGCCCGGTGCGGACAAACCGGCGCAGCGCCACCTAGCGGTCCTGGAGGATAGTGCCAGCTGTCAGCCTTCCGCGGGGGTCCCAGGTCCTGCCTGGATCCGGAGCGATCCATGGCCCCACGGCTGCGCTCTGCACACCCCATAGCTCCTCTTCAAATGGGCCAAGAGATTAGGATCCCATCCCTTGAATCATCAGGCCCCTGGCCCTCTCTCCCTTCGTCTCTGCTCTTAACCTCACGGCGAACCGGCGCTTGATTTCAATGTGGGTCTGAAGCGGCCAGGACCGGAAGCGTCTCGGGTTGCCATGGGAACCGTGACGCCACCGCGCTGTCCTGCCGCCCCTCTGTGACCTCAGGCGCTGTCTGAGGTGCAGGGAGGTCACGGAAGGCACTCCTGAACATCCAGGTGGCCCGAGGTCCTGAAGAAACCTCTGGGGAGAGGGGAAACTGAGGCCTCCTTCCGGAGCCCTGAACCTCCGCACCCTGCACACATGCCATGCCCCAAGCCTGCCCCTTCCACGCAGAATAGAGTCGCTCTCGCATCTTTGGCTCTCACGGCACGGGAGCCCTGGAAACCAAAAGGGAGGCCATTTTCAGAGGGGAACGGTTTGCTTTGGAAACACTGAACGATCCCGGCTATGACTTTCAGCCACATGTCTCACCCCATTGAATCTGGAGAGAGAGCGCTGCAAACCTAACTAGGGGCACATGGACATTGGATGAGGAATTTTTCTTTTCCCTGAAAGCAAATATCGGTCCTGGGAGTCTAGAGCCCGTGAGCCATCACTACTTCCCTGTGCCCGTTTGGATTGACTGACACCATCTGGCCCCGTTGCTGAGGCATTTCCTCATTGACGGATAAAACCTTGGCCCGGGAAAACACCTTCCTTTACCTCCCCCATAAGTGGCAAGCAAGATGGCAGGCAAGATCCAGCCCCTCCAGTGGGTTGTGTCTTTTGCACACATAGCTCTTGGTTAGAAATTTTCCAAGGAGAGTGCCCGGAGGGAAAAGAGAAGTGGAGGAGGAATCAGCAGATTGTGATTGGGATGGCTAGGCATCCAGGTGTAAAGGGTCCCATAAATCAACCTTCATACGCACAACCGGAGTATATTCTAATGCCTAAATAGGCATACCTCTCCTCCAGCACCCCTCCCCCACCTCCATGCCCACTGACACCATTTTGTGCTCAGGGTTCAGCAACAAGCCTTTTCCTCTTTCACTAGACAGGGATAAACTTGTCCCCTCACGACGCACCCCTAGATTGTGGGTTTTGAGGTGCACAAAATCTTCCTTGTAGGTTTGCTGGGCAAAGGAAGTTGAAGTATTCTTTGATTTTCCTTGGCTTTGTCTGGAGCTGGGTTTCTGCAGACACTGTAACAGAGTCAGACCAGTAGCAGATCTAGAGGTACGCCAAAAGGGGCTTCTCCGGAGCGGAAGAAATGGCTCCTTTTGGAGCGCGCTCGCCTTTCATGCCGAAGGACCCCGGTTCAAATCCCCTGCCGGGAAAATGAGAGGAAAAAAAAAAAAAAAAACTACAAAAAAGAATTTTCAATATGCCAACCATCCCTCATATCAATGTTTTCTCCTCTTTTCATCTTCTGTGTGGGCAAGTTGAAAACCTACCAGTTGGACACTCAAGACTTTGGAAATCACAATTTCAGCACAGAGCTCCTTGGAGATTTAGCGGTGCAGCCCCGGCACCTGCATTTCTTAGGAGCTGCTGTTCCCTGACATGAGTCACCTCTCAGGAACCCATAAGTCACATTGTTCTCAGGAGTATGCTCATGGGGGTTTATCCTCTGCAAGTTCCTGAAGAAGAAGATGCTCACCGGGTAGCAATGGCAGGGAATTCAAAATGACAACTGCACTAGTCTTCGGCAATGGCCGGCTTCTGGCGCACACTCCAGATTCTGTGCAAGTGCAGTGGATGTGCACAACTCAGCACTTTCTATGTGAACCACAATGTCATCTGGAAAAGCAAGAGTTGAAGATCCAAGTCAGCCACCCTTGGCCCTGGCTCTTCTCACGCAGTTTTCCTTTGCATGGGGTTGCAAGTCGTATGAGGTGGGGATGAATACCTGTTAGCTCCAGCTGAGAGCTTTCAGGATCAACAAAGGCAATTGGCTACCTAGTGTCCCAGTACCATTGGAGGTCCAGTGTCAAGAGTAGAAGCCCTTTTATAGACTGTTGTTAATGTGGATGGAGGTTCTGAAGAGATGCAGTGTAGAACTGGGTGAAGGATATGGTGTTCTCATGTTCACCACGGTTCTGGGAAAGAGTGGATTGTGTTTTGCAGGCTCAGGAGTGACACGAGAAGTCCTACTTGAAAGAAGTCACACTGAAAGATGGAAAGCAGGCACAGTAGGCCTGTGGCCTGTTGGTGGCGGATATCAGCAAGTCCAAGAAACATAAAGGATGCTCATATTTGTAAATGCTTGAGGATACATTCGTCCTGCTCACAAAGGCCTATCACACATTTGGATGTTCTCTGACGTATCCTATTTTGATATTCAGTCTTTGCTCATGTTGGGTCCTCACGTTTGCTTATGAGGAGGATGGTTTCAAGGAAAAGTCTAATACAGCGGTGCACACTTGTATTCCTGAGTCATGCTTCTGTGCTGCATATCCCAACGTGAAGTTTTTTCCATTAAAGATCAGTGGGGAAGGCGGTGTGGTGCAAGGAAAGCCTTTGCTCAGAGGTCACGTGGTGAGAAAAAAATTGAAAATCTGCATGTGTGTCATCAGCTGTCCCGTGCAAATTACAGGAAAGGGCCAGGAATTGGCAAGGGCATTGATGTCCCTGCAACGGCAATCAGGGTCACTTAGGATGGTTGCTTACTGAATGATCTGGCACTGACCACCTCCTGCATCTGTACGATATGTTGAAGCTGAAGGGTTGTCCTGCAATTGGGGCAGAGTCCTTGTCCAAGACCAAGTGGTTAGTGTCTCTTCCCTGAAGCTTGATTTCAGCAGCAACACTCTTCTGCTCTTCATGCCCCCAAAAGGTCCCTACTCTTCCTTATGGAGCATTCAGCCTTGAAGCTCTGTGCCATTCCTCTTTCAGCACGACGAATGTTGACATCTGGTATTCTGCGCTGTGAAAATGTGTTCATCAGTTTCATCAACAGCAGGCTGTTGTTTCTTCCACTGGCTTGTGGTCTGCCTCTTTCAGGGGATGGTGATAGGAATCTTGGCCATTTCCCAGAGGGCCTTGTGCCACAGAGGCCCTGGTCTGGTCAAGGAAATTAACACGTGGGTGAACAGAGATCGGTCAAATATTTCTGCATCTGAAGGTGAATTGAAGGAGCTGTGGGAAAATCACGGCAGGACCCATTCTGAGTGCAGCCCAGTTGTAAGGCTGCAGCCAAGGTGGTTGGCCCTGGCAGGTGGAGTGAGCCCAGAACACCTGTCCTTGCTTGACTGCTCCTTCCTGTGCTCTGTCCAACATGCTGACTGAATGACTCCCTGCTGTCCTCATCAGCCATCCCAGCATGTCCACTTGGAAGACATACTCCCCAGGTTCCAGCTGTCTCCTTTTAGGGCTTTCTGAGAAATGAGAGGCAACCGACCAGACTGGGGGTGCTGTTTGCCAATTCATGTTGCAACTAAACGCGGGAGCGGCTCAGCCCGCTCCCCTGCCCTGAGCTGTCAGCAGCCATCATGCCGTGTGGATGCTAGGCCCCTAGGCCGGTTTCCGGTGTTGGCCATAACGCCCGGATGCCCAGGCCTGGAGGAGCGGTTTGGGAGGGCAATGCTGGCGGGGCCGGTGCTAAGCTGGCTGAACCACTTGCCCTCATGCAGCCCTCCGACCTGCCTGGTCCCCTGGGCCTCCTGGGGGCTCGCTGCCCGCGGCAGGGGTAGGTGACCAGGCTGACATGATGCCCGGTGCGGACAAACCGGCGCAGCGCCACCTAGCGGTCCTGGAGGATAGTGCCAGCTGTCAGCCTTCGGCGGGGGTCCCAGGTCCTGCCTGGATCCGGAGCGATCCAGGGCCCCACGGCTGCGCTCTGCACACCCCATAGCTCCTCTTCAAATGGGCCAAGAGATTAGGATCCCATCCCTTGAATCATCAGGCCCCTGGCCCTCTCTCCCTTCGTCTCTGCTCTTAACCTCACGGCGAACCGGCGCTTGATTTCAATGTGGGTCTGAAGCGGCCAGGACCGGAAGCGTCTCGGGTTGCCATGGGAACCGTGACGCCACCGCGCTGTCCTGCCGCCCCTCTGTGACCTCAGGCGCTGTCTGAGGTGCAGGGAGGTCACGGAAGGCACTCCTGAACATCCAGGTGGCCCGAGGTCCTGAAGAAACCTCTGGGGAGAGGGGAAACTGAGGCCTCCTTCCGGAGCCCTGAACCTCCGCACCCTGCACACATGCCATGCCCCAAGCCTGCCCCTTCCACGCAGAATAGAGTCGCTCTCGCATCTTTGGCTCTCACGGCACGGGAGCCCTGGAAACCAAAAGGGAGGCCATTTTCAGAGGGGAACGGTTTGCTTTGGAAACACTGAACGATCCCGGCTATGACTTTCAGCCACATGTCTCACCCCATTGAATCTGGAGAGAGAGCGCTGCAAACCTAACTAGGGGCACATGGACATTGGATGAGGAATTTTTCTTTTCCCTGAAAGCAAATATCGGTCCTGGGAGTCTAGAGCCCGTGAGCCATCACTACTTCCCTGTGCCCGTTTGGATTGACTGACACCATCTGGCCCCGTTGCTGAGGCATTTCCTCATTGACGGATAAAACCTTGGCCCGGGAAAACACCTTCCTTTACCTCCCCCATAAGTGGCAAGCAAGATGGCAGGCAAGATCCAGCCCCTCCAGTGGGTTGTGTCTTTTGCACACATAGCTCTTGGTTAGAAATTTTCCAAGGAGAGTGCCCGGAGGGAAAAGAGAAGTGGAGGAGGAATCAGCAGATTGTGATTGGGATGGCTAGGCATCCAGGTGTAAAGGGTCCCATAAATCAACCTTCATACGCACAACCGGAGTATATTCTAATGCCTAAATAGGCATACCTCTCCTCCAGCACCCCTCCCCCACCTCCATGCCCACTGACACCATTTTGTGCTCAGGGTTCAGCAACAAGCCTTTTCCTCTTTCACTAGACAGGGATAAACTTGTCCCCTCACGACGCACCCCTAGATTGTGGGTTTTGAGGTGCACAAAATCTTCCTTGTAGGTTTGCTGGGCAAAGGAAGTTGAAGTATTCTTTGATTTTCCTTGGCTTTGTCTGGAGCTGGGTTTCTGCAGACACTGTAACAGAGTCAGACCGGTAGCAGATCTAGAGGTACGCCAAAAGGGGCTTCTCCGGAGCGGAAGAAATGGCTCCTTTTGGAGCGCGCTCGCCTTTCATGCCGAAGGACCCCGGTTCAAATCCCCTGCCGGGAAAATGAGAGGAAAAAAAAAAAAAAAAAACTACAAAAAAGAATTTTCAATATGCCAACCATCCCTCATATCAATGTTTTCTCCTCTTTTCATCTTCTGTGTGGGCAAGTTGAAAACCTACCAGTTGGACACTCAAGACTTTGGAAATCACAATTTCAGCACAGAGCTCCTTGGAGATTTAGCGGTGCAGCCCCGGCACCTGCATTTCTTAGGAGCTGCTGTTCCCTGACATGAGTCACCTCTCAGGAACCCATAAGTCACATTGTTCTCAGGAGTATGCTCATGGGGGTTTATCCTCTGCAAGTTCCTGAAGAAGAAGATGCTCACCGGGTAGCAATGGCAGGGAATTCAAAATGACAACTGCACTAGTCTTCGGCAATGGCCGGCTTCTGGCGCACACTCCAGATTCTGTGCAAGTGCAGTGGATGTGCACAACTCAGCACTTTCTATGTGAACCACAATGTCATCTGGAAAAGCAAGAGTTGAAGATCCAAGTCAGCCACCCTTGGCCCTGGCTCTTCTCACGCAGTTTTCCTTTGCATGGGGTTGCAAGTCGTATGAGGTGGGGATGAATACCTGTTAGCTCCAGCTGAGAGCTTTCAGGATCAACAAAGGCAATTGGCTACCTAGTGTCCCAGTACCATTGGAGGTCCAGTGTCAAGAGTAGAAGCCCTTTTATAGACTGTTGTTAATGTGGATGGAGGTTCTGAAGAGATGCAGTGTAGAACTGGGTGAAGGATATGGTGTTCTCATGTTCACCACGGTTCTGGGAAAGAGTGGATTGTGTTTTGCAGGCTCAGGAGTGACACGAGAAGTCCTACTTGAAAGAAGTCACACTGAAAGATGGAAAGCAGGCACAGTAGGCCTGTGGCCTGTTGGTGGCGGATATCAGCAAGTCCAAGAAACATAAAGGATGCTCACATTTGTAAATGCTTGAGGATACACTCTTCCTGCTCACAAAGGCCTATCACACATTTGGATGTTCTCTGACGTATCCTATTTTGATATTCAGTCTTTGCTCATGTTGGGTCCTCACGTTTGCTTATGAGGAGGATGGTTTCAAGGAAAAGTCTAATACAGCGGTGCACACTTGTATTCCTGAGTCATGCTTCTGTGCTGCATATCCCAACGTGAAGTTTTTTCCATTAAAGATCAGTGGGGAAGGCGGTGTGGTGCAAGGAAAGCCTTTGCTCAGAGGTCATGTGGTGAGAAAAAAATTGAAAATCTGCATGTGTGTCATCAGCTGTCCCGTGCAAATTACAGGAAAGGGCCAGGAATTGGCAAGGGCATTGATGTCCCTGCAACGGCAATCAGGGTCACTTAGGATGGTTGCTTACTGAATGATCTGGCACTGACCACCTCCTGCATGTGTACGATATGTTGAAGCTGAAGAGTTGTCCTGCAATTGTGGCAGAGACCTTGTCCAAGACCATGTGGTTAGTGACTCTTCCCTGAAGCTTGATTTCAGCAGCAACACTCTTCTGCTCTTCATGCCCCCCAGAGGTCCCTACTCTTCCTTATGGAGCATTCAGCCTTGAAGCTCTGTGCCATTCCTCTTTCAGCACGACGCATGTTGACATCTGGTATTCTGCGCTGTGAAAACGTGTTCATCAGTTTCATCAACAGCAGGCTGTTGTTTCATCCACTGGCTTGTGGTCTGCCTCTTTCAGGAGATGGTGATAGGACTCTTGGCCATTTCCCAGAGGGCCATGTGCCACAGAGGCCCTGGTCTGGTCAAGGAAATTAACACGTGGGTGAATAGAGATTGGTCAAATATTTCTGCATCTGAAGGGGAATTGAGGAGCTGTAGGAACATCATGGCAGGATACATTCTGAGTGCAGCCCAGTTGTAAGGCGGCAGCCACGGTGGTTGACCCTGGCAGGTGGAGTGAGCCCAGAACACCTGTCCTTGCTTAACTGCTCCTTCCTGTGCTCTGTCCAACATGCTGACTGAATGGCTCCCTGCTGTCCTCATCAGCCATCCCAGCATGTCCACTTGGAAGACATACTCCCCAGGTACCAGCTGTCTGCTGTTAGGCCTTTCTGAGAAAGGAGAGGCAACCGACCAGACTGGGGGTGCTGTTTGCCAATTCATGTTGCATCTAAGCCAGGGAGCGGCACAGCCCGCTCCCCTGTCCTGAGCTGTCAGCAGCCATCATGCCTTGTGGCGGCTAGGCCCCTAGGCCCGTTGCCGGAGTTGGCCTTAACCCGCGGATGCCCAGGCCTGGAGGAGCGGTTTGGCAGGACAATTCAGGCGGGGCCGGTGCTAAGCTGGCTGAACCACTTGACCTCATGCAGCCCTCCGCCCTGCCTGGTCACCTGGGCCTCCTAGGGGCTCGCTGCCCGCGGCAGGGGTAGGTGACCAGGCTGTCACGATGCCCGGTGCGGACAAACCGGCGCAGCGCCACCTAGCGGTCCTGGAGGGTAGTGCGAGCTGTCAGGGTTCGGCGGGGGTCCCAGGTCGTGCCTGCATCCGGAGCGATCCATGGCCCCAGGGCTGCGCCCTGCACACCCCACAGCTCCTCTTCAAAAGGGCCAAGAGATTAGGATCCCATCCCTTGAATCATCAGGCCCCTGGCCCTCTATCTCTTCGTCTCTGCTCTTAACCTCACCACGAACCGGCGCTTGATTTCAGTGTGGGTCTGAAGCGGCCAGGACCGGAAGCGTCTCGGGTTGCCATGGGAACCGTGACGCCACCGCGCTGTCATGCCGCCCCTCTGTGACCTCAGGCGCTGTCTGAGGTGCAGGGAGGTCACGGAAGGCACTCCTCAACATCCTGGTGGCCCAAGGGTCTGAGGCATCCTCTGGGGTGAGGGGAAACTGCGGCCTCCTTGCGGAGCCCTGAACCTCCGCACCCTGCTGTGAGTCATACTTTGTATATATTGTGTATACTATATTATATCTCTATCTTGGTGTAAAGTTGGGAGTAAACAACTTGAAATAGCTCTTAGAGAAGCTGAAGAAAACAAATCTTCACCAGTGAAATAATTTTTCTATCCTTTTGTAGTTCCCAGAAACCTCTAGACAACTCTTTTTTATTTTATTTTTTATTTTATGAAAATATTTTTTATTTTAACAGACTGAATTTTGATTCATTGTACATAAATGGGGTACGACTTTTTATTTCTATGGTTGTACACAATGTAGATTCACACCATTCATGTAATCATACATATACATAGGTTAATACTGTCTACTTATTCTATCTTTCTGTCCTCCATCCCTTTCCACTCCATTTTCCTCTATAACATCCAAAGTTTCTTCATTCTTCTCTTCCCCCTGCCATCCACCCTTGATATGTGTTGTCATGCACTTATCAGAGAAGACATTCAGCCTTTGATTTTTTGGGCTTGGCCTATTTCATTTAGCATGATATTTTCCAACTTTGTCCATTTACCAACAAATGCAATAATTTTATTCTTTTTGATGGCTGAGTAATATTTCATTGTGTATATATACCACAGTTTCTTTATCCATTTGTCAATTGAAGGGCATCTAGGTTGGTTCCACAATCTAGCTATTGTGAATTGAGCTGTTATGAACATTGATCTGGTTACATCACTGTAGTATGCTGATTTTAAGTCCATTGGGTATAAACCAAAAAGTACCATTTGACCCAGCTATCCCACCCCTCGGTTTATATACAGAAAATTTTTAAGGGTGATTTCAGGAAGAGGCATAATCTGTCTCTCCTAACAGATGACTACATTAGATAAAACTGTAGGGAGATGCAATATGCTAAGGCAGACAAAAACCTCAGTCAGAGACTGATTAGAAACTATATTTTCTCTAATTTTTTATGTAAATAATACAGTTATAGTAGAGACAAGATGGCATTCCAACCCAGGCCTAACTCCAAAGCTTGAGTGTTTTCTATAGACAACTGACCTTCATAGAACACATGTCGTCCTATGTGAGTCTTGGTTTCCCCTCTGGGAGACCAGTGCTGGACTGAACCACTAGACACACATACTTCTTCTGAGAGTCAGAGAAATGTGGCCAAGGCTCTATTGCAGTAATTCTGTAGATAAGGGTCAATACATAGCAACATCAGTGTGGGTGACCTAAACCTAGGGGCAAAGATGACTGACCCACTTGGCTTGCAGCTTGGACCAAAAAAAAAACAACAAAAAAGCAAGCAAATGAAAACAAACCCTGTTTTATTGTTTCTGTTGATGAGCTGAAAAGCAAGGATTTCACTGTACATCTGTTCTGCATAGACCTCTGTTTTTCCTCATTCAGTTGTTCACATGGAGAAGATTGGTTAATGTGAAGTCATAACAAACCTGCTGACAGTGAATTTTGAGAGGCTTACTTTGAAATAATTTTCCATCAAATGAACACAGAGCAGTTAATCACTTTTAATGTCTCTTTACATACATCTATTTCCATCTAAACTGTCTTTTCTGTTTAACTGCTCTGACGCAAGTATTTAGAATGAATATTGTTGCCACCACAAATTCCCTCAAGGGAGAAGATATAATGGGGATCCCAACATTAAAAATGGCATGGTGCAATAAGGGAAAATATGTAAGTAAATGTACTACAGTGTTCTTCATTTCACATGGGAAAATTACTGTTTGTATACAGGGTATCAGTACACTGAAGAATAATTTTTCATGTAACTCTGTATCAAAACAGCCAGCACTATTTATTTACATGATCATATGACTGAAACAACCCATACTTTGTCAAGTTTTCTGATTGTATAGTCTTGTGGGTAAGTACACCATTCTGGTAAACACACACCATTTCTCTACACTCACACAAAACTCATCCAACATCAGATGTGTTAGGTTTTTCCCACATACATCAATTCTCTGACAACTTCTGAGTGTCCTACAACTCAACTCTGACACTATCTACCTGGAATTAGTATCAGATGTCAGAAGAACGAGCTCAGTCCCACAAGACCACTCCCACTTCAGATACCAATCACAAGTCTGGGCTTCTCATACTTCTGACTGACTATAAATCAGAAATTCCCACAACCCCTTCTTCAGTTTCAATAATTTTCTAGAATTATTATAGAACTCAGGGAAGCACTACTTATGTTAACCAGTTTATTACATGGGATATAACTCAGGAACAGCTAGATGGAAAATGCACTGAACAAGATATGGAGTGAGGGGTATGTAGTTACCAAGTCCTTTCTGGGGGAGCAACCCTCCCAATATCCTGATGTGTTCACCTATCCAGGAGTTCATTAAAACTCATCACTGAAAAATTTTTATAGAGTTAAATGTCCAACTCCACCTCCCTCCATTCCAGAATCCAGGTACAGTTACCAAAAATTCCAACCCTCTAGTCTTTTCTTCTTTCCAGTTACTGTTCCCACCCTGTGAACAACTAGGGATCCCATCCTAAATCATCTCACTAGTATAAATTCAGGTGGGATCAAAATAGGCTCATTATGAATGCAAATATCACTCAGGAAGTTCAAAGGGTTTTAGGAGTTCAATGTCAGAAACTGGGGACAAAATTCAAACATATTTCTTATACCACAACCATGTTGGTCAGAAACTTAGATACAGAATGTTATTTAGAAGATGCAGCTCAGGAAAATTTTAGATCAAATGATACCATAGTTAGAAGAGAGATGGTTCTTTCTTGCAAATTCATTAGCTTTTCACATTCTGTGTAAATTGATTCTTTTTGATCCAAACATGCTCCTTTCTATTTCTAATAATAATCACTTTTTCTTCTTTTCTTCATCTGACACATTTGGTTAAAGGTCCTGAACTTAGAAGACAGGCAATATTGAGTTAGGATATCAAATCTATAACACATTAGTTGTGTGATGTCAGGAAGTTCTGTAAATCATTTGATCCTCAGTCTTCTTACCTATGTATATTGGAGATTAAAGTAGTGTACCCAGGTGGATGCAAATAATTCACTTCTTGGTGAGGGGCATCCAATGAACATGAATAGAAGAAAAAATGGGAAAAGATTTATTATTCACAGAAAGTTAAGATAGCACTGGAGTTTTATGAAAAAAACATGCTCTCTCAGAACAAAGGAAGCTTGGGGATTTAGGGTGTACATTTCAGAGCATGCCCAGGTCAGAATCATAATTCAAGAAGGAAAAGATGGTACATAAACTCTTAACCACTCCTGTTTTAGTTTTCACAGCTGTAACCAAAATACCTGAGAAAAACAATTTTAAGGAGAAAAAAGTATATTTGGGACTCCTGCTTTCAGAGATCTCAGTCCAGAGATGGCTGATCCATTCCTTGGGACCCATTGTGAGGCAGAACATCGTGGTGGAAGAGTGTGGTGAAAGAAAACAACTCAGGGTATGGTTACCAGGAAGCAGAGAAAGAGAGCTCTACTCAACAAGGACAAAATATATACCCCAAAGCATGCCCCTAGGTACCCACTGCCTTCAGCTACTCCCTTCCTGCCTGTGGTTACCAGTTAATCCATATTAGGGATTAATTCACTGATTAGGTTAAGGCTCTCAGTACTAGATCATTTCACCTCTAAACTTTTCACTTTGTCTTACACATGAGCTCTTGGGGGACATCTAATACTATCTAAACTATAACATCTCCTATTTAAAATAGTACTAGAAATTCTAGCCAGAGCGATTAGACAAGAGATGGAAATAAAGTGGGAAATTAGAAAAGAAAGAAGTTGAATTATCAGTGTTGGCAGATGACATGATCCTGTACTTAAAAGATTCAAAAAGTTCCACCAAAAGACTGCTAGAGCTAATAAACAAATTCAGCAAATTAAAAAGAAAACCAAGTTCATCAGTCTTTTCTGTCAATCTAGAGAAACTCAGTTTTAATGCCCCTTCACTTTCTGTCACCTTCTTGCAATGACTGCCTATCTTTCTAAAATCTGTACCCCGTCCCTCTACTTTCTCGGTAGTTGTGTATGTGCCAAAAGGGACTCAAACCAGGAAGACTTTCCAACCACAAGGAAACAAACAGAGGTGAGGACAACCAAATGATATATTTCTTTAAATAACCCAATAGGAGATAGTGAAATCAACTCCAACCAATGAGTCATGGTCAGATACCCTCTTTTCTTATTAACTGTTCACACCAAAGATTGTGCATTCATTCCCAACCAAAGGGCAATAACCCAGTACCCTCTCATCAGGGATAAAAGCTGAGCAGATTACCTGCCTAGCACCTGCTTTTGGTTTTGATTGCTGTGTGTCCTTCTTCATGTAAGTATGTTCTTGCCCTACTAATTGAACTAATTCATCTTTGAGTGTTTCTTTTGACTCCTGGGGTGCCCAGAACCCCCAATATTTCCAAGAGTAGCAGTTTACAAAATAAACATACAAAAATCAATAGCTTTCCTATATACCAACAATGAATTTACTGAGAAAGAAATCAGGAAAACAATCCCATTTGCAATTGCCTCAAAAACAAAAACAAAAACAAAAACAAAAAACTCCTAGTAATAAATCTAACCAAGGAGGTGAAAGACCTCTACAATAAACACTAAAGAACATTGAATAAAGAAATCAAGAAGCTGGAAAGTCTTCCCATGATCATGGATAGGCAGAATTAATATTGTTAAAATGGCCACACTACCAGAAGCCATATACAGATTCAGTGAAATCCTCATCAAAATACCAATGAAATTCTTCATAGAACTAGAAAAAACAGTTCTGAAATTCATTTAGAAGAATAAAAGTTCCAGAATAGCCAGAGCATTTCTAAGCCAAGAAAGCAATGGTGGAGGCATCATAATACCTGACTTCAAATAATACTACAGAGCTGTAGTAAAAAACACTGCATGACACTGGCATAAAAACTGATACATAGATCAATGACACAGAGACAAACTCATACAGATGCAATCATCTGATCCTTGACAAAGATGCCAGAAACATACATTGCAGAAAAGACCACCTTTTAAACCAATGGTGCTGGGACAACTTGTTATCCATATGCAGAAGAATGAAACTAGATATTGTCTCTTACCCTGCACAAAAATCAGTGCAAAATGGCATAAAGACCTAGGTACTAGACCAGAAACCATGCAATTCCTAGAAGAAAACATAGAGTCAACACTCCAACATATAAATACAAGCACAGGTAACAACTTTCTCAATAGGACCACTAAATCTCAAGAAATGATGCCAAGAGTTAATAACTGGGATGGCATCAAATTAAAAAGCTTCTGTACATCAAAGAAAACAATTAACAAACATGAAGAGAGAACCTACAGTGTGGGGGTCTCTCAGTCATGTCCCATGTAGATGAGAAAAGGATTAACTGCTGGAGGATGATGTTGGCTGTAAATCAATCAATTACCAATACACTTATCTAATCAATAAGCATACAAGAGCCAATACTTCTTTTAAATAAGAAAGGGGGTGTAATGGGGCTGGCCATACCAACTCTGGCCTCTAACAGCATGGAGTAGCCCAACTCTCTTTTATTTATAGACATACAGGTAAAGGGGCCAAGAACAGGAGGAGCTTCTTCTGGAATGAACAGGATGGGGTGAAGATAAGGGAGTCATTTTCTCAGGGAAACTAGACAGAGAACCACTCCCACACAGCTCCACATACTTCTGTGGCTGTAGTTCCTGGAAGCGAGGCCTCTGTGTCCTAGGGCTCAACCATATCTGAATCTGTTAGATAAGGATGGCTTCCCACACTAGAGAATGGGAGAAAATCTTTGCTACCTACTCTCCTGACAGAGGGCTAATATTCAGAAAATATAAAGAATTCAAAAAACTTAACACCAAAAAAAAAAAAAAAACAAACTCCCAATTAACAAATGGGAAAATGAACTAAACAGATACTTCTCAAATGAAGAAATACAAATGAAATGTCCAACAAATATATGAATGATAATGTTCAACATCATTAGCAATTAGGGAAATACAAATCAAAACTACACTGAGATTTTATCTCCCTCCAGTCAGAATAGCAGCCATCAGGAATACAAACAATAATAAATACTACAGAGGATGTAAAGAAAAAGGAATACTGTTACACTGTTGGTGGGATTATAAATTAATTAGTAAAAACACTATGGAAATCAGTATGGAGGTTCCTCCGAAGACTAGAAATGGAACCACCATATGACCTAGTTATACAACTCCTCAGTATTTATCCTAAAAAAATTAAAGTCATCACACTATAGCAATATATGTATACCCATGTTTATAGTAGCACAACTCACAATAGCCAAACTATGGAAACAGCCTAGGTTCACCAATGGATGAATTGATAAAGAAAATGTGGCATATTTATATATAATGGAGTTTTATTTAGCCATCAAGAATAAAGTCATGTCATTTGCAGGAAAATGGATGGAGCTTGATAGTATTATGCTAAGTGAAATAAACCAAACTGAAAAGGTCAAGGGTCATGTTTTCTCTCATATGTGGAAGCTAGAGAGGAAAAAGGAAAAGAAATATGGGGAGGTGGGATCTTATGAAAATTAAAGGGAGATCAGTAGAATAGTGGAAAGGGATCAGGGGGAAGGAGATGGGGAAAGGGAAAATGATGGGGAATGATATTGACCACATTATATTGTTATGTGCATGCATGAATATGTAACAATGAATCCCACCATTATATATAACTATAATGGTCCAGTATAAAAATGTGGGGTAAAAGATGGGTGATACATTTCTGGGCATGCTTAGTTATAGAGCACATAGTAAAAGGTTAAAGGGACAAACAGGAACACTTAAAGGTGCCAGGCATGAACACTTCTTGGCATGCTCAGTTCAATATTATAAAGAGCCATGTTTTCTTAGGAAACTAAAAGAAAAACTTAGAGTGGCTCAGTGATCTTGAAGATCATGTCTGGTTCTTCCTAAATTTATCCAAAAAGTGTTAGGAGCTTTCCCTAATGGTGCCTATCTTCTTTAGCAGCTAGTAATATTATCTACCTCACAATATTGTTAGGATTAAATGATATAATGTATATAAAATACTCAGCATAAAATCTGGTTTGTGATGGGCACACCACAAATTTTAAATATTCTCACTTGTATTATTAAAAATATGGGTAATTAACTTTTTTAATTAATCTAAAGTGCTTATAAGTGTCATTTCAATCCTTTCAGATTAATTCCTAAATTCTAGAAGCTGAGATAAGTATAATGAGCACTTGAAAAGGGCACTGCTGCATCTTAATTTGTTGAATTTGCATTGTTACACCAAAACTCTTTTTGGGAGTTGGGGAAGTACTGAGGATTGATCCTGAGGCACCTTACCACTGAGGCGCATCCCCAACCCTTTTTATCCTTTTTTTTTAAGACAGGGTTTCACTAAGTTGCTTAGGGCCTTTCTAAGTTTCTGAGACTGACCTCAAACTTGCAATCCTCCTTCTTCAGTCTTCCAAGCCACTGGGATTTACAGGCATGTGCCAACTTTTCCAGCTAAATCAAAACCCTTGAAATAGAGGGATCTCTGAAATAAAGGGCTTTAGTGAGCTGGTACAGATGCTAGCCAGAAAACAAAGGACCTATCCTGGGACAAGTTTCCACAACTCCCAGCAGCAAAGCTGGGTAGCAGTTGAAAAATGTCCACCAGACCTAGTGTTAACAGTATTTTTACAAAATATGGGGGAGGAAAGGGCAAGGTTTTTACATTGATTTTGCATTGACAATAGATAAGAGAGGTAGGATAATGTAAAACAGGGAAAGATTTGGGATAGGATGTCAGCATTAAGAAGTACTTGTTGCTTCTGGGTAGGTTGGGGTTAACAGTCTGGAAAGTTTATATGTAAACAAGGCATATAGCCCTGGTGGTTGACTGTGATGAGATTTAAGTCAAGTTGTCAACATACATTCAGGAATGAATAGTCTTGTTGGTGTCCCCTGAAGCTATTAACTGACTAACTTCCCTTATCTCTTACCTACTCCACCCTCTTGCCCTGGTAATTTTTTTCATTCTCTCTCTATCTTATCTCTTTTATTCTTTTAAGTGTGGGGGATCCCAGGGCCCCATACAAACTAGACATGTGATTCAATACTGAGTTGCTCCCCAGATCCTGGCCCTTGTAATTAAATTTAGGACATTTAAGAATTTTTATTTTATGACTATGTAGTGGTTTCTAATGTCAGTCAGTAATATGAACTTATAACAGGACAAGTTGCAAAGATCTTGTTTACTATGAATTAGTGTTCCCTGTGTGAAAATTGTTAGAATCAAAATCAAGTCACTGTGTCAAGTCCTACCAACAACATCAAATTAAATAAATAAAGGCTGGGGGCTATGAAGAAAAGGAATTCCTGCTTATGCCTGATAAAAAAAATTATCACAAAACATTGCCAGAAATACAACCATGCACAAGAGCCACAGAACCTTACATGGAAAATACTTTTTCAAGGATGTCTGCCCTCAGACTACCTGTTTAATCTCAGACTGACATCACCCTTGTTTATTGATCCTTGTAGCCAAGTATTATTGTTTTAAAATAACTGTATAAACCAGCACAATGGTGTGCAACTGTAATACCAGAAATTTGGAAGAATGAAGCAGCAGGACCACAAGTTTGAGCTCAGTATAGACAATTTAGTAAAACCCTATCTCAAATTTTTTAAAAACTAAAATAAGAAGGACTGTGGATATAGCTTAGTAATAAAGCACTGCTCAGTTCAATCCCTAGTACCAAAATAATTTGTGTAATCTTCATATTCTCATTAAAATTTTCCCTTGAATACACCCATAGTTTACCATGGTGGGCATAGTCCCATTGCAATGCTACTCCGGAATATGCTTATCAATCTTTGGAGAATCTCTCTTTCTTATTTAAGTTGAGATTTGCATATGTTACTTAGTGATGATTGTTTTCTTTGTCCTGAGTAAGTATCAGTCAATGCCAAGATTAATTGCCTCTTCAGATGAATTGCTCCCCAGGAGTCATGGTGCTACTAAAAAGAAAAAGAGGTGAAGATGTGTGCATTTTTAGCATATATCATGTTGAATGCTGTAACATAGTGTTCCCCAGGCTCATGGCAGGGCAAAGGGTTTGTTTTGTTTTAAGATGAGGTCAGGATTCAGAAAGCTTTGCATGTAGCTTCTTAACAATTATTGAAAGTATGCTTCCATGTACATATGGAAAAATCTTGACCTTTGGGGACCAACCCAGAGTAGGACTGCAGACCAGTCTCACAGAATAATTCACTCATAAAGAGTTGGAACAAGCCTGATATTTAAGAAATCACATTGAATATTCTAGTTTCTGGTATAGTACAGAAGAAGCTGATGAATGGAGGAAACAGGATATTAAGGGTTTCAGGAGAGCAAGGATGTTGGGTATGGTTAGTTACTAATAATCTCTAAAACTTAACTTGACAAAAACCTCTGGTTTGAGAAGCCCCAAGAGAGTAATGGAAGGACTCCAGTGAATTGTGGGGATTGCCTACACTAAGTTGCTTCCTTCACCCCAAGGCTCTATCACCACCACTGACTTCATATTTTAGTTCTGTGCATTCCTCTTTCCATTGATATTAATCCTATTGTCACATTTTCTTACCTGTATTTGGCTCTAGGTTCAGAATTCTCTGGAGATAGTGTGATTATTTCTGTGCCCAGCAACATATGTGCTCAATAAGTAACTTAATGAGTCCTGATAGCAGACAATGAAGCCAGAATTAAGGACAGGTAGTTAGTGTAGAAATAGGAAATCGGGTCAATTCAAGGAAATGAAGCCATGAAGCCATCTGCCTTTGGAAGTTGGAGACTGCCCCTGGAAGAATGGAATGTCAAAGATCTCCGGAGCCCATTGATTACCAAATTTACCTGCCTTTATCAAGGACTGCAAGCAAGGAGCTGCTAATTAATGCCCCCTGGGCCCTTATCTGCCTGAATCACCTTGGCCCTCCCCCTGCCCATGGCTTCTCACTTAATGCAAAACCAGGCCTAGTCACAAAGGCAGGAAGGAGAGATAAGGGGGGAGAGAACTGGAGAACAAAAGAGACTTTAACCTATAAAAGATGCAGGGTGTGCTCACTTCTTGGGACTTTAGAACATCAGCCATGGCCCCCTTCTCCCTGCCGGGAGAAGTCTGTATTATTCCCTTTAAATAAACCTTCTTAATATGCTTGCCTTGGCGTGTTTCTCTAGTGCTTAATCTTCAACATTAGAAGAAGCAGAACTCGTCACCGGTAAACAGCGGTATCAGACAGACAAAAAATATTTCTTTTAGTCCTCTAAAATTTTTCAACAATTAAAATCAATCTCTCTCTCTCTCTCTCTCACTCACTCTCCTTCTCTTCCAACTTAATCGTTTTCATCGTCAAATTGGCAAAGCCGATGAAGATACCTCTCTAAAAATAAATGACATTCATCTGTGCATCTGTAAATTCCACTGGACCCCAAAGATAAAAATGGAATTTGGACCATGAGGTCAAAAGAATTACAGATGCAACTCTCACTTACAAATGGTTCAAATAGGGGACAATTTTGTGAATTCCCCCCTCACACAGGGCAAGCTAAGCAAAAATCAAGTGATTCAAGACTAAAACAAAAGTAACATTTCTACCCTGGCAACATTGTTCCTGAATTCTTTGAATGAATAAATAAACAAATACAGGAAATAAAATTCAGTGGATATAAACTTCTTGGGTTTTTAAACTAGAGACAGTGTCAGAAATCATCCATCACATTCTATGGGAGTCCTTCTGTTACTCTGTGAGTCGCAGGACATAGGTTTTGGTCATACTGGGTTTTAGAGATTATGAGTGACTGCCCATAGCCAACAACCTTCCTCTCCTGAAACCATTGTCTTTAGATACTCATTTAATTATTCAAGATTGCTTAAATACAAGGGCAGTCTGTTGAGTAGGTTTTTAAATAGTGATGAAAAAGGAATGCACAATGAAGTCTCTGTCTCTAAGATACACAAACCTCTCCAGAGAGCAGAGCACTACTCCAGAGACCAAAGAGAATACAGAACAAACTTATGTCTGAGTTGGTTGGCAGAGCCTTAAGAGATGTTATAATGAGCATGATAATGAACTAAAAATTTCAGGAATAAATAATCCTAAAGTACACTTTTAAAATGAAGAGCCATCCCCTATCAGTTTCTACTCAAGAAAAAGACAGTTTGATCCCAGAATATATACCCAATAATCAGCATCATCCCAAGAGGCCTAGAAAATGAAGAAAAACCATTAAAGTCATACTGGAAACAAAGTTTGGACATTATTTCTCTGTTTGAAAGGATTTATGTAGTTCTTGCTGCTATGCCTCAAAAGCAAGTTTTTCATAATTAAAAAAGATCTAAAGAGAAGGCAAAAATCATTGTGGGTACAGGGAGTTTTCAAACAGAATTTTTTGGGGGGTTTGTTTGTTTAAGTTAGATTTTCACTCATTCCAGAAATGAGAAAATCTAATTAATAGTAATTAAATCTACAGAATCAAAAGTAGCATATATAACTGAACCAAGATTTGCTTATGCACCAATCTCCAAGTCTTGGGACAGGGAGATGGCAACTTTTGAAACTCATAAAAGAAATTCAATGCTGAAAAGGTAAGTGTGAAAAGAAATAACCTAATGCATTTGGTCAAATTATGACTGATATTGTCATCAGTGACTTTGAAATATACTCAGCTCCTATAATTAAGATGGTTTCAGCAGGGGCATTAGGAATATTTCTCTTGACTTCTTGTGAGCAGAAGAATTTGGGTTTGGATGAACCATATGTTTGTTATCAAACAGCTCATGAGTTAGAAAAGTATCCAAACTATTGATAAAATATTACCTGTAATCCATCCAGCATACTACTTTTTTTCCTTCTCTCTATTTCAAATCCAAGTACAGTAAAGACAAACTTTCAATCATGGATGTGTCCCTTGGATTGATGGCCATAGGTCAGGACTCTGCAGCAATTCTGATGAATATTGTAACTTCTTAGTTTATCTCTATTGTTTCATCTTAAATTCTGCAAATGAGATGATGTAGATGAACAGTGCTGCAGTTCCTTCTCATTTGCATTTTATTAGCTTTATGATAGTTTCCTTCTTGCATATTACCTAATTACATCCTTCAAAGAAGCACTAACATATCACTCTCCACTTTCAATTATTCACTCCAACAAAGGGAATCATGAAATATCCACCCCCTTACAGAAAATCCACCCAGCAATTGGATTGCTGTGGCAGGGTGATGGTGTAAAGTGGGACCACAATTCTTAACAGGAGGTCTTAAAGAGAAGTCTAGCTTTGACTAGACTTCCCCTTAAAGCCAACTTTCTGGCTACATAACAGCACATGTCTCAGAACCATACATGCCCACATAACATTACCCAACTTTATTATTCATGTGCTTCACTGAAGTTGTTCCAAAACAAACCTATTTCAAATAACTTTGGGCTATTTACAAAAAAAAAATCCATGTATAAAGAATCAAGTTTTTCCAATATTTCAGCAAAACACTGTAATCTCTGAGAACCTCTGAAAGAAGAAAATTCAGACTGATTTTGAGCACTGTTGAAATTGATATGTAAGGTATCTGCTGTACCTTTCAAATATGGATGTCAGCTCTGTGTAAAATAGCAAAACATGTCTCTTTGTGCCCAGTTTTTCTTCTTTAACTCTTTTATCTTGATGACACCTTCCCTTCATTCTTTGATACTTGACTCAGGAGTCTTGTGATGCTAAACTTTCTTTTCATTCTCTTTCATTTCTACCTTATTCATTTAGTACACCTTCATTTTTGTAAGAAAGCATTCATGGTTAAATTATTCATCAAGTTATCTAACCTACTTAATTCTGTCAACCTACACTTTCTTTAAATATTACTTTCTTGGGGGTGACAAGAGTATAGTTTGCTACACTAAACCCCAGAGGTTGAGCACAAGACATGGCTCTGTTATTTGGTACTTGTATGACCCTGTTGATTTAACATCTTTAAACAGTCTCCTTGTTTGTAAATCGTGGCAACTAATTGCTAGTCTGTCTTATTTACAGGGTTTCTGCAGGCCAAAATGGTTAAATATGTTTATAATTACCCTATCCATATAATTCCTTCATGATTTGTTAATTTTCAGTCATGTCTCTTTCTTAATCTTTCCAATCTTTTCAGCTTCTCTATTCATCTCTCCCTGATCATTTTTCTTTTCCTGTTTTATTCCATTTTTCAATTATTGATCATGATGAATCAGAACTTCAAACATTGTTCAAGTGCTACTGTCTCTAAGAGTACTGTATTTCATTTCCAGTTCCCTTTTTACTGATGATAATACTTTATTTCAACAAAAATCAAAAGCGGCACATGGAATGAAACTTTACAGAATAATTGCCAATTTCTCTTGGAAACTTTTCTCAGACTACTCCTGATATTAAAGATCTGTTCATAGAAAGTAATATGTTACTGACTCATGTACATAGTGTAAAGTACCTATGAATGTTCCTAGAGCATATCTTAATATCTTGGCTATTTATTCATTTCTCGATAGAGTGTCTTGCCAATATCAGAGGTTTAACTGTACACCAATTATTGTATCACAAAATAAATCTAAATATGTTGGATTAGATGAAATACAGGTCCTTGACATATCCTTAGTCATGCTTTCTCCACTCAGAAATGTACATTTACATATTCCTTGCCAATATCAAAGCACCACCAGTTCTAAAGTAGTTCAACTTTTAATAATTCGTTGAGCACCACCTTCTCCTACTCCTCCTACTGCTTCTCATAGTGGGAAAAGCTGAGGATGGAGATGGTGTGTTTGTAGGAAGTGACAATTCTCAGCACTTGTTTGGCTTTTTCTAGGGGCACCTGTGTGTCTCAGGAGTTTGTGACCAGCTTGTTGTCATTGTTTTCTAGTCTGATGTGTCAGAGCTGGTTACTGGGCACATCCTTGACAAAAATCCACTTCACATCAAGCTTGCCCTTCCTCTTGTCTTGAGACCAGACCACAGCACTCCACAGGAGACTTCATCCAGGCAATCCCACAGATATTCCCACTCCTGTTTATGTTGAAGAGCAGGTAGACAGTTCCTCAGCTGCTCACAGCATGGAAGGCACTATCCAGGCCCTTACTGCCATATCCGGTGCTGCTTGATGAAGCTGTGGATGTCATCCTCAGAATAGCTCTTTATGATGACCACATGCCAGCTTTTATGGTCTAGTCAAACTCTTTAGGGTTGTAGCTCTGGTGGTTTTCAGTTTCAGTTTCTCAAGTCCATGGTGGGAGTCAAGGCTGGGGGCAGAATCAGAATGGGTACTTCCAGGAGAGTTGCTGTCACTGCCAGCCCCTCTACTCTGCCCAAATGCAGCAATTCTGTTATGAGAGGTGACCCTATGGGTTTGGAGTGGCTGCTGAGGGCTCTGACATTGTGGCTGGGCCAATGGGAGAGGCTGAGCTGGGAGAGGCTGTGCCATCTGAGGGGACTTTGGGGCAGACTGGGGGTGGGGTGGTGCCTGCTGGGGAACTGGGGCCCCAGCACAGGCACCTCATGCCAGGTGCCAATGTTCATGTTATGTTTTATAAATTTGAAGGTCATGTGTCCACAACTACAGGCCTGCTCTTTGTTTTTGTTTCAGGTTGTGGTTTTTCAGGTTTGCTGGCAGTGGCATCCCACAGGTTGGTTTTAAAACTGGCATGTTTACATTCATCCCACCATTGCTGGAAAAGACATCTACTCAGTGCCACGCTGTGTACAACAGAGCCTACCACCTTGAATGCAGAGGTGGTGACATCCATCCAGGATCTTCAGGTCAACTATTCCCTGCTCCAGGCTGTTCATCCCAGGTGCCTTGTTAAGGGTGTCGCTGTGAAAATCCATCAACAACGGTATCACCCCAGGAGCTTGCCTTTGCCCAACTCTGGGTCTACCGCCCTGGAGAGCCACTCCCCCTACACTGAGAATGCAGGGTTTTCAGGGAAGAAACTAAACCTATGCTGAGCCATGCTGTTCTCCAGACCTCCCTGCTGCCCCTGAACATCATCTTGTGTGAAATGATGCTCTCAGTTACTGAGCTGACAGAAGTGGTGAGGTATGGAATTGGAGGGTCCCCTGCAGAGACCATGACTCATTGAAGGAGTAAGAAGTCTCATGGGCAGGTAGGGATCGTTCATCAGGGTGTAACTCTTACTCATATTGGACTGACCCACAAAGGTAGGACCACAAAGTCATTGTCATGAACTGTATCCTTCTGATGCAAAGAACTATTTTGTACTTTACTATCTTGTGCCTTTGTTCTTCAGTGTTCCATACTGGTGGCAGACATGCTTCAGGAACAGAGCAATCTGGGGCTACCGTCTTGGGCCTCTAGCAAGGCCCAAGTGTATTGCTCCAGGACCCCAGTAGTCCACTATGTTGGCATGCTGAGTGCACCTTTTAATAATTTTTAACATAAAAATTCGCTAATGTATTTTTAGAATAGAAGCATTTTCATTGTTCTATTTGCCAGCAACATATTAGATGATTAATGCATTTTTCAGCTGAATCTTAGCCTTTTCTCATCTTATTTTCCTCATTCTTTACTTTGAAAGTAACAAATTAGTATGACATAGTTTTGTTCTTCATAAACCATATGCCTCTTACCCAAACAGACTACTTTTGTAGAAATGTTGAACGATTAAGATACACCAACCAACTAACTTGCTTTAGAATGGAAAGGGAACAGCAATGTATAACATATTGAACTCCCACTGGAGTTATTTGGGAGACTTGTGGTGCTGATATTTAGGGAGCTTGTTATATATCAAATCATACAGTATGGATAAGTACCTTCTCTATTTCCCTATTCAGACTGTCCTAAAGTGAGCCATGAGTACAGTTTATTTGGGTCCAGTACTTTTATGAATGCTTATGTCACTCTGCATAAATTGCTTAATTCCTCTAATGATTCTTCAATATTGGATTTTTCTCTGTCCTTGAACACTAATGCATCCCATGGTGAGATTATTTCCTACTTTATATGTATCACCACAGAAAATGGCACTCATTATTTGCTCTATGACCACTTATTTCCATTATCTCCATATCAGCCTTTCAAGATGGCCTTAAAACACAAAAAAGACCTTCATATATTTGTATTGAGGTATAATTCATAGACACCATAATGCAAATGTTTAAAGTATACAGTTAGATGAATTTTGACATATGTATATCCTGCCCCAAATCCTTTCTCCCAAATCCCTAAACTACCCCTGATATTCTTTTTATCTTTACATATCAGGGTTTTTTAAAATTTTTAAAACATTTTCTATAAATAGATTTATACAAGTACCACTTTGTCGTGTTCCCTCTGCCCGCAGAGAGAGACACGACACACTGGTTGTTCGTCAGAGCTCTTTATTGTTCTTTTTCTTCTTCCTCTAACAAGGAAGTCACGGTCATTATATATGAATCATGAGCCAATCAGGTTACAGAGCATGTGGGGAGAGCATGATTACTATATAGAATACACTAGGGGCATGAAGAGAGCACGCAGTGAGCACGAGTCACTTCGTCCAATCAGGTCAACTTCCTTAAGCAGTGTCAGCTGTTTGTTACAAACCAGGCCATTCTGGCTCAGTGCCAGGCACCGTATTGAAGTCCCTGAAAACCAGGCTAGGGTGGGGTCCGTGGTACCCCGACAGTTCCCCCTTTCTTTTATTAAAAGAAAAGGCTTGAGACCGTGCCTGTCTTAGGTTGAGGGGTCAGCCCGTATCCTTACCCGTCATCAAAGACTGCAGATCATGCTACAGCTTCTGTCTTAGGTTGGTATATGGCCACCTCCTACATTACCCGTCTTTGACTACCGGTCCAACATACTCAGCCATACTTGAGGGGAACTGCCAGCCTCTAAGGCTGTCATGACTTGTTGAAGGATGATTCAATCTCTCTGTTGGGTGGCTCGTAATTGATAAATTAAGTGAATGAGATATAAAACACCTAAAGTATTAGTCCTAGGGAGCCAAGGTTTGCCCATTGTTTTACAAAACCTAGAGCAGTAGAGAACCATTTGACCATTTCAGATACAGGTGCCACATTTACCCTGGTGGTATTGACTTTCATAATTTCAGCTCTTAGTTGAGAGGTTAAATTGTCAAACCCATATGACCAAGTACAAGTAAGATAGTGAGAAGATTTCTAGACAACATAGCTGCATGGCTATCATTATAAAAAGTGATAGGGGCAATACAAACTGCTCTTAAAGAAAGAACACATCCCAGACCCATAAGTTCTTGTAACAAGTCCACTTGTTCTTGTAATAAGTCCACTCTTTGATTTACTAGGAGGATGCCTGTTCTTAAATGTTGATTTAAGGTCTCTTGAGTCTGTAAGGCAGTGGCAGTGTTTTCTGCCAAAGGATTAACTGTAGTTGTTGTCTGTATTGTAGTTGTCAACGCGGCTGCTGCGGTTGTGGCTGCTGCTGCAGAGGCTGCAATGGCAGTGATCACAGCTGTTGTGATGCCAAAATCTCTTTTGTTTCTTGATAATAGTACTGGTAGTTCTGTATCTGTAACAGAGACTGGGACTGGTAGGAAGGTAGGAATAGGCATTAAGACTGCTTGTGAGAACCTAGAAGCATTCCAACATTGAGAGAGAAGTTTGGAGAATAGCAGCTTGATAAATACCCTGCTTTAAAACTTGTATACTTGGAAAATATGAATACATTTAATATACAAGGAGTGACCATTTTACAATTACCTTGACACTTTAATCTTACTAAATTTAGTTTTTAAAGAAAAATTTAGACTCTGTAACATAGTACAATACTCTTAACAGTTGTTTAACCATAATTGTATAAACCCCAATTTTTAAGACTAATTGTTTTAAAGAATAAAACTTAATAGACACAAAGTTAAGAGTAAATTAGTGTTTCTAAGAAATCCTTGTTATTTTACCATGTCATTTTACCATATAGATTAAACTTTGGCTTATATTAGAACATTAGTATTTCACCTTAGGAAAAACCTTAAATAGCTTTAGCTGTTTCACATACACACAACCAACTTAGTTACACACAGACTTGTTGAAACTTTCCCTTTACTTACACACAGACTTTCTTAGCACTTACTTAGACCTTCATGTATTCCATCACACAGGCACTTTCTTACCCAGAAACATTTTCTTTTCCTTTTTATTAAATATATTTCCAAACCTAGAACCTTCTATTCTCTCTTTCCTATCTGTTGACCCCTTTTTGTTCACATTCTGAAACAACCCTAACTGAAACACAGTGAAAGGGGAGATGGTAACTCTAAATCCAAATCTAAGAGCTCCTTGGAGCTTTGCAGAACTGGAGGGGGAGCAGGGGGAAGTGGTAAGGGAGCAGATGGAACGCTCACCCTCTGAGTTGAGGTTTTATCTGTTAGAACATAACTCTTAATAACCTTGTTTTTAGTAATGACACAAAACAATTTTAAGCCCCTTTTAATTTACCGATCTATGAAAACACCAATAATGTTTAAGTATGTTACCCCATGTAATTTAAGGAGTTAAAAGTACTTGATGTTATTTAACAATGAGCATTTTAACTTTGCAAATTAATCAGATGTCACCAACAAACACATTTGAGTAATCCCATACATGTTAACTCTAATTCACTCATTCTGTAAAAATCAAGATATTAGACAAGTGTCCTGATCAGTATTTGCTGTCTTTTTCCTGTTGAAGAAAAGTCCTAAAAACAATTGATATTAGACATTGTTTAACATCAACCATCCATTAGTTTGACCACTTAGAGACTTGCAAGTTATTTTTAAAGACATTTCACTTTTATTAGTTTACTCAATTTAAATTGAACCTTTTTAAATCACGTGAATAAAAGTATTTGGATCCATTTTTAAATTTTAATTTTAGGAGCGCTCAGTTTTGATACAGACAAAACATGATATCAGACAGCACGACATACAAATAACACAAAATCAAAGGCCTTGTAACTTTATAGGTGAATCTCCATTGCAATGTAACAGATGTTCAAAAACTCTAGTTGAATAAAAAATAGAACTGATCAAAAAGAAAAAAATCATTAACCTAGGTATGCAAGATCAAAATTATGAGCTCAAAAATACAGCATTAAAGAAAAACAAAACAAAACAAGAATCCTGGAAAATGAGTTAGTTCTGTGTAGCAACCCAGAAGTTTAAAATAGACACCCTTTTGTTTTCTTTTTCTTATCTTCAGGTTACCTCCCTTTCCCGCTGAGACCGCGGCAGCCTACATTCTAATGCAGGCTTCAGCAAGGCCAGGCAAGGGGGAGGGAGGATCACCCAGGACTTTTTAACCCTTTTTCTTCCTGGTTGAGAAATCAGGTTAGGTTTGAATGCAGAAAATCACAAAACATTATTTCTTACTACTTTTGAGGAATGGAGCTGCTGAGATCTCTGCCTAGGGGGAGGACTGCTCCAAGGACACGGGTGTTCCCTCCCTAGGTGGCCATGGAGCTGCATGGAAGGGATCAGGAGGGGGGCCTTTTCCTGTCTCTTGTGATAGTTTCTCTTGATTTAACAATCCCTCATTTAAAAACCGAGGGGCTTTACCTTCTACAGTTTCTAAAAACTTCCTAGCTGAGGAAACCTTTAAAGGTGCTCCATTAGCCTTTAATAAAGCCTTTAATAGTCCTTCCATGTGAACTCTAGACACCTCAGAACCCATGATTAATTTGCCCCCTTTCGAGTGCCACTTTCACTTTAATACTTTTAATGTGGACCGCTTTTCGCTTAGTCCAGGGTGTAGCCGCCTTTCGCGTGCTACTTTCACTTTAATACTTTTAAGGTGGACCGCTTTCCGCTAGTCCACCCCGAGCCTCGTTTCACTTAGCTCTGTCTCCGGACTGCCTTTTGCTAGTCCACTCCGAGCCGCGTTCCGCTTGGCTCTGTCTCCGGACTGCCTTTCGCTAGTCCTTACTTTCACTTTAATCGGACCGCATTCCGTGTGTCCCCGGACCACCTTCTGTGTGTCCTTACTTTCACTTTAATTGGACCGCATTCCGCGTGTCCCTGGACCACCTTCCATGTGTCCTTACTTTCACTTTAATTGGACCGCATTCCGCATGTCCCCGGACCACCTTCCGTGTGTCCTGATAGTCGATTTACCGCGAACGTCAAGGCTGCCTTTATCACTCCTTTTTTATTATTTATAACATTAATCTCTAAAACTTACCTAGGTAGTTGCTGCTGGTTTGTTGCTTCCCGGGTTTCGGCACCACTTATCGCATTCCCTCTGCCCGCAGAGAGAGACACGACACACTGGTTGTTCGTCAGAGCTCTTTATTGTTCTTTTTCTTCTTCCTCTAACAAGGAAGTCACGGTCATTATATATGAATCATGAGCCAATCAGGTTACAGAGCATGTGGGGAGAGCATGATTACTATATAGAATACACTAGGGGCATGAAGAGAGCACGCAGCGAGCACGAGTCACTTCGTCCAATCAGGTCAACTTCCTTAAGCAGTGTCAGCTGTTTGTTTCAAACCAGGCCATTCTGGCTCAGTGCTAGGCGCCATATTGAAGTCCCTGAAAACCAGGCTAGAGTGGGGTCCGCGGTACCCCGACACCATTTAAAAATCTGGTCAGCATAATTATTTTGAGATCCACTCATGTTGTTGTATATATCAATTATTTTGTTTTTTTAAAGTTCTTTTCTTTCTATTTCATATGGGCATTCTATTGGATATACCACAATTTGTTTAACCATTTACTTGTTGATAAACCTTTGAGTTGTCTTTAGTTTGGGATTTTACAAGTAAAGATATAAATATTCATGCACTAGTGTTTGAGTAGACATATACTTCTGTTTCTCTTTGGTAAATACATTCAAGAAAATTTACTGGATCATACCATTACTGTTTAACTTTTTAAGAAGCTGCCAAACTGTTTTCTAAAGAATTTGTTATTTATATTCCTAAAATAGTTTGCAAGAATTCATTTGTCCCATATCCTTCCCAAATTTGATTTGATCTTTTAAACTTTAGTCATTCTGGAGAAGGTATACTATTATCTCATTTTGGTTTCCACTTATATTACTCTGTATTATTCAGCATTGCCATAGCAAATATCTGAAAGAAATCAACTTAAAGGAGGAAAGATTTTGTTGGCTCACAATTTTAGAAGTCTAAATCCATATTCACTTGGCTTTGTTTCTTGACCTATGGTGAAGCAGAACAGCATGGTCAGAGTGTGTGATGGAGAAAAGTGTGTGAGGTGAAAATGCTGTTCACCTAATCCTAGCTGGGAAGGAGTACAGAGAGAGAGAAAAAGAGAGAAAGGCAAAGGGAATAAGGATAGGATACAACTTCTAGAGTATACCCCTGAGGACATACTTCCTCCATTTAGACCCCATTCCTAAGTTTCCACCATCTTCCAAATTGTGAATCCATTAATTCATTAATTAATTCACTGATTAGGTTGCAGACCTCATGATCCAGTCACTTCTTCAAATTCCCACCTCTCTCAACTTTGCTGCATTGGGGACCAAGGCTTTAACACATGGGCATTTGGGGTACATCTCAGATCCAAACCATGGCATACCCTAAATACTAATTATGTTTAGCATATTTCATGTGCTTATCTGATGATACCTACACATATTTGTTGGTGAAGGGTCTGTTCAAATGTTCACCTTTTTTTGAATTTGGTTGTTTGTCTTGCAGTTGAATTCTAAATTATTTTGTATAGTCTAGATAAAAGACTTTTTGGATATATATATATATATATATATATATATAAATATATATATATATATATATATATATATATTTGTAAATATTTTCTCCCAATCTGTGGTTTTGCTTTTCATGCTCTCTACATTATCTTTTTTTAAAATGGTGTGTATTAATTATAGAGAACAAGGGTTTTCTTTGTGGCATAATCATACATGCATATAACATAATTTATCAATTTGATCAATAATTTGACCAATACTTTCCCTTAGCCACTTGAGTCCTTTTCTCTATCTTAAAGGTCTCCTTTCTACTTTCATGATGCCTATGATACCTCCTACTGCCCAGAGTTTTTTTTTTTTTTTTTTTTTTTTTTGAGTGCTGGGGATTGAACCCAGGGCCTTGTACTTGCAACTGAACTATATCCGCAGCTCCCACCCAGAGTTTGTGCAGGTCTGTGACCTGAATTCTTGCCTTGATTGACTTGGGTTGGGCACCACTGAAAAGAAGAATGGCCATTGGGTCTTGAAGTTTTTTTTTAATTCTGGGGTTTCTGATGCTGACTTCAGAAATGCTGATATCCACACAGGATGTCTAGATAACAAAGCCCCTCTTCAGGTGACTCCTCATCATTGCACTATCTGAATCTACAGGAAAGTGCACCTTTTCTCTTGCACAGATTGCCTATGTAAAATCCACATATTCTTCCTACTCTGACTGCATCTCTGCATGATAGTGAGTCTGCATTGCTTTGAGATGCCTGCTAGTTTCTCATTTACCCACCAAAAGGAACTTCCCCTCCTCTACTGAGTCACAGTCACCCTGGAACTGGTGTAGTTGCTTTGTTTTATTAATTCTTTTTATTATTCTAAAAACCAGTATTTATGCCTTTTGCCTGTTCACTGTCTCTTTTGAGTTGCACTCCAGTGTTTTCTCATGAATCCCCTACTTCATTATGTACCCATAGGCCCATTGATTTGATCCAATCCTGGCAAGAAGCTGGTACACAGTGAAAGCCTCTAGTCCACCATTTCCCCCCAAAATCTACAGTGCCTTTTTGAAGAACAGAAGCTTTTTTTTTTAATATTTATGAAGGCAATTATCTAAATATTTTCTTTTCCAGTTCATGCTTCTTATGTCATCTATGAAGTCTTTGCCTTGCCAATATTGTGAAAATGTCTCCTGTTTTCTTTAGAATTGTAATAGTTTTAGATCTCATATTTGAGTCTATAATCTACTATCAGACAGTTTTTTAAGTAGTATATTATTTTAGCAATCATAGATTTTCAGAATTTCCTTACAGATCTTAGAATTGAATTGCCAATTTCTTCCTTAAAAAATAAAGCACTTATATTTAGTGGAATTCAATATAAAAATTGGGGAATAATTGAGAGAAATTGAAATTTTAGCTATATTGAGTCTTCCTATGTACAGTTTCTCATCTTTTTCAAAACAGTTTGGGATATTTTGAGGCTTTTATGTTTTCGTATAATTTTCAGGAACTTCTTGTGAGTTTTCGTACAAACTCTGAAATTTTGAATTGCATTGAATTTAAAGATACAATTTGATTCTTCCAATACAAGAACATTGAATATTTCTTTAGGCTAAGAAAATCCCTGCAATGTTTCTGAGTCATTAGTATATAAGACTTACATGTCTTTTAAATTTATTCCTAAATGTGATATTCTTTTTAGTGTTTTATGAATTCTTAATTCCATTTTCAGATTGTTCATTGCAGGTATATAAAATTATAATTGATTTTTTTGGTGTATTGATCATGTCTCTTGTGACCTTATTGAATTCACTCATTAGTTCAAGGATTTATACTTAAAATTGATGTTTCTGAAGACTCCCTGTAATTTTCTACAGAAACCATCATATCATGTGTACATTGGTACAGTTTTTGTTACTTCCTTTCTGATCTATATGCCTTTTATCTCCCTACTATGCTAGCTAGAACCTCCAGTCCGATTTGATTATAATAGATGAGAGTGAATATGCTTACCTTTTACTTTCTCTTAGAGAGAATATCTTCAGCCTTTCACTATTACACTGATATGCACTGTAAGTTTTTTTAGATGACCATTGTCAGGATGAGGAAGTTATCACTCATTCATTTATGAGGTGGTTTTATCAAGAAATGTTAGATTTTGTTAAATGTTTCTCTGCATATGTTAAGATGACCATATGGGATTTGTCTTCTGTTATTTCAATAAGGTATATTGCATAAATTGATATTTTATTATTAAATAAACCTTGTATTCCTGGGATAAATACTAATCAGTTATACTGTATATGTAATATTCTTATATTTTGTTTCCTAATATTTGTCAGAGGGGATATTTGTCTATTATTTTTTTTCCTATGATATTTTTGTCTCACTTTGCTATGAGAGTGAAACAACTTTACAGAATGAGTTGAAAAGTGTTTTTATTTTATGAGGAAGTTTGTACAGTAGTGGTATTATTGCTTGTTTAATTTTTTAAATAATTCATCAGTGAACTCATGTAGGCCAAGCTTGTTCTTGTGGAAAGATTTCTAACCTCTAATTCTAATTTCTTTACTTATTTTTTGTCTATTCAAATATTTTATTTCTTAAAAACCAACTTTCTATAATAACACTGAATGAAAATAGTCTCAATTCTCTTGTTAAAAGACAAAGAATGGCAGAGTGGATTAAAAAACAAAACTCAACCTTAAGTTGTTTACAAGAGACTCATCTAACAGGCAAAACCATCCACAGGTTGCAGATGAAACAATGAAAAAAAAAATCCCATAAAAATGGGAACTGAAAGGAATCTGAAGTAGCTATTCTGAGAGTATACTTCAAGTCAAAATTAATTGGAAGAGACAAAGAAGGCCACTTAATACTGGTTAAGAGAATTATCCAAAGATAAGATGAAAGCAAAAAGTAACCAAAACAGGGACAGAACTCAATGGATCAATGATGATTTTATTAAGCATCAGAAGGGCACACTTTGGGGGGAAGAAAATGACAGTGGGTCACCACTAGGGTCTGGGTTTTATGGGGTTCAGCAAAGCCAGGTCATGAGATGAGTTGGTTGGCTATATTTGGAAGACTTACTAGGGGTGGGATGGGAGGGCAGGTAAGGAAGTTCCTGGGACCTATTTTACTCGGGTCAACTGATTCAGTCAGGTGTGAGTTCCATTTATGTTCTCCCTGTTTTCCCTTCCTGCCTTCCTTCCTGCTGAGACTTGGGTTTCTAAATGACAAAAACTCCAATTTACTACCAGGAGGTGGGTGCCTAGGGGTGTGTCTTTGGGGTTTATATTTTATCTTTATTGAGCAGAATGCCCTCTCTCTCTCTCTCTCTCTCTCTCTCTCTCTCTCTCTCTCTCTCTCTCTCTCTCTCTCTCCTTCCTGGAGCCATGTCTTGAGCTGCTTTTCTCTGCCACACTCTTATGCCTTGATGTTCTGACTCACCTCAGGCCCCAAGGAATAGAGTCAGTCATCTATGACTTGAATCCTCTGAAACAAAGAGCCCCAAATAAACTTTTCCTCTTTAAAAATTTTCTTGTCAGTTCCTTTTGTGACAGCAGTGACAAAAATGACTAAAACAGACATTGGTACCAGGAATGGGGTCATTGCTCTAACTAACCTGACCATGTGATTCAGAAGTGTTCCTACCTTTTTGGAAGTTGTGGGGGGAGTTTTAGAAAGTTTAGCAAAGCATGCTGGAAAAATTTTAGATTGTTGTAAACAGACATTAATTGGTGATTCTGGTGGAAACTCAGAAGACCAGAATATCAATCTGACTGTGAAGAGTAAGATAGGGTTCATGAGGTTTCAGAAGAGTACCCTATTGGAAATTGATCTAGAATTAAACTACAACATAGCACTTGAATTCCTGTTATGTTTTGGCTAAAAAATTGTCTGTAGTTTGCCCATGTCCTGACATATTATGTGAGGCCAAATTTGAAGGTAATAGACTTCTTAACCTGGTAAAAGAAATTTCTAGGCAGAGTAGCATTCAGGCAGTGGCATGAATATTGCTGGCATCTTTTAGCCAAGCTTATTGTGAGAATCAGGAGCAAAAATCAAAGCAGAAAGATTTAAGAAACTTGCAGTTTGGCCAGAAAATTGCAAGTAAAATGGGCTGAGGAATGTGTGGTTATTAAAGACACTAAAGAAATGCTAAAATCTTTGACCAGAGACAATGAGAAAGATGGCTTGAGGGCATCTCAGGATTGGGAAGACCACACCCATCTCAGGCTCAAGGGTATAAAAGTAAAAATTTCTTTGAGAAGAGACCTGTGGGGCACCCTGCTTCCACAGAGAGGCCTTGGTCTCTGGAGTCTTGGCTAGTGCTCAAGATGGTGGCAGACCTTGGCAGCAACCACATGATACTGGTTTATGGGATGCTGGAGTTAGGGGGTTATTTCCACCAAAATGTGGAAATCCCTGGGAGGCAACACAAAATGCAGCATGGTCAGAGTCCCTGCAAGGTTGCTCCTGAAAGGGCAATGCATGGAAATGTGAGGAGGAAGCCAAAATTTCAGTGGGGATCCCCAAGATTAAGAAATGTCAGTGCTGTGGAGCATCTATTGAGAAAAGCTGCAGGAATCAAGCACAGACAAGCCAGGGATGAAACATGATGGTTTGGATATGTGTCCTCCAAAGTTCATGTGTAACACAATACAAGAAAGTTTAGAGGCAAAATGATTGGGTTATGAGAGCCTTGACCAATCAGCAAATTAATCCCCTGATAGGGATTTACTAAAAGGTAACTGTTGGCATGGGGGGTGTGACTGGAGGAGGTAGATCCCTGGGGATGTACCTTTGGGGTGTATAGTTTGTCCTTGTTGAGTAGAACTGTCTGCATCCTGGAGCCATGTTTTAAGGTGTGTTCCACTATCGCATTCTTCCACCATGATGTTCTGCTTCACCCCCAACGAATGGAATCAGACATATCATGGACTAGGTCCTCTAAAATCATGAGCCCCCAAATAAACTTTTCCTCTTCTACGATTGCTCTTGTCAGGTCTTTTGGTAATAGCAGCATAAAAAGTTGATTAAAACATTATGAAAGCAGTTCTAATAGGAAAGTTTATAACATTGAGTACCTACATTACAAAAAGATAAATAAATAAAAACAAAAACTGGAGGATCCCACATAAATACAACTCAAAGTCCTAGAAAAGCAATAACCAACTCATTCCAAAACCAGAAGACAGGAAATAATATCAGAACTGAAATTAATAAAACTTAGAATAAACGATAGAAGGTAAATACAAAAAATCAATGCAACAGAGTTAGTTCTTTGAAAAGGTAACCAAGATTGATAAACCCTTAGGTAAACTAACCAAAAGAAAGAGAAGACCCAAATCAACAACACTACAGATGAAAAAAGGAGATATCACTGCAGACATTTCTAAAACCCAAAGAATCATTAGGAATTATTTTGAAAACTTATACTTCAATATATTGGAAAATCTTAAAGCTATTCACAAATTTCTAGAAACATATGACTTCCCAAATTGAACCAAGAGGATATAGAAAATCTAAGCAAACTATTATCAGGCAACAGTATTAAAGCAATAACTACAAGTCTTTCAACAAAGAAAAGCTCAGGACCAGGTGAATTTTCAGCTAAGTTCTACCAGAAATTTAAAGAAAAATTGATGCCACTCCTTCTCAAGTTATTTCATGATATAGAAAGGGAGGATTCTATAATGCTGACATCACTCTGTTAGCAAAACCAGATAAAGACACATCAAGGGAGGGTTCAAGATGGCGGACTAGAGGGCGACTGCATTTCATGTTGCTCCAGGACTCAAGATTCAAAAGAGGAGATAGTGACTTGGGACCAACTCAAAGCCGCCGGGTGAGTTTCTCCCATAGGGGAGGCGTCCCGGATGGGGCAGTAGCCCCGGAACGCAGAGAACTTTGTGAAGTAGAGTGATTCGGCGGGACGCCCCCTCCCCCGCCGGAGCGGTAAACACGGACAGCGAAGCGGAGCGAAAAATGGCAGATTGAAGTTTCCAGGACCGCGGGCAGATTCTCTAACCTAAGGAGACTCGTCTGCGAAGGGTGAGGCTCCCAAGCCCAGGAGGGAGGTCCAGGCCCCTGGGAACGTTGCCTGCGAAGGCTGCCCTGCCCAGGCGGCAAGACACACCTCCCCCGCTGGAGCAGTGAACTCAGAAAGCGGGGAACTTTGCAAAGGAGGTTGTGCGACACACCGCTTGGTTTTGAAGCGATCTGCCAGGGCTCCAGCGGCTGCCAGAGAAAGAGTGATGCAGCGAGTTGTTTGGATCGAGCAACCGCCTGAGCAACGGGGAGGGGACAGCCCAGAGGAGGTGGAGGTACGCAGTGAGTGGCTTGGTCTCCAAGCGCCCACACAGAGCACCGGGTGGCTGCCTGGAGGAAGAGATGAGCGACGGGTCACTGGGGCTTGGAACATATGTATGAGGCTCCAAGTGACTGGTCAGAGGGCGGGTCGCATAGCCAGGTGATTAGGTGCATAGCAAGGTCCGGTCCAGGGACCTAGGCACCTTTTCTTGAATGAACTACACAGAGACCAGCTGAGGGGTGGAGCGAAGGTTCCAGGACTTTGGGCAGCTTCTCTGAGGAGGGGCCACCTAAGGAGACTCGTCTGCAAAGGGCAGGGCTCCTAAGCCCAGGAGGTAGGTCCAGGCCCCTGGAAACGTTGCTTGGGAAGGCTGCCCTGCCCAGGCGGTAGTTGTGGACTGAGGGGAACCTCTAGGAGGGGAACGGACTAGCGAGACCTCCCCACCGGGTGGGTCTTCCCTGCCGAGTGAGGTTTTCCCACAAAGATGGTAAAACCAGAGACACAGGCCCAAACAGGCATTGCCTCAGCCCGCAGTCTAGTTCCCCTTTGGATGACCATTGGTCAACAAGTAGAGGCACCTCTGCCCTCTAGCTGGGAATATACACCACCTGAAGACCACCACCCCTAGAGAGGCAGCTACCTAGGGGAACACCGAAGTATCAACTTCCTCTAAGACTTCAGGCTACTGAAGGATAAGAGGGGATACACTAGCAATCTTCAGGGACATTATAAGTCAATAGAGGAAATCTGCAACATCTCTGCAGTCCACTGATACCTGAACAATATGAGAAAACAAGGGAAGAAAATGCCTCAAACAAATCTGGATGTTATATCAATAAAATCCAATGACAGCATGGCAGAAGAAATGTCAGAAAGGGAGTTCAGAATTTACATAATCAACATGATAAGGGAAGCAAGCGATGAAATGAAAGAGCAAATGCAGGCATTGAATGAACGCACCAATAGACAGTTAAAAGAGCAAATACAGGAAGCAAAAGACCATTTCAATAAAGAGTTAGAGATATTGAAAAAAAAACAAACAGAAATCCTTGAAATGAAGGAAACAATAAACCCAATTAAGAACTCCATAGAAAGCACAACCAATAGGATAGAACACCTGGAAGACAGAACCTCAGATATTGAACACAAAATATTTAACCTCGAAAACAAAGTCGAACAAACAGAGAAGATGATAAGAAATCATGAACAGAATCTCCAAGAACTATGGGATATCATGAAAAGGCCAAATTTGAGAATTATTGGGATTGAGGAAGGCTTAGAGAAACAAACCAAAGGAATGAACAACCTATTCAATGAGATAATTTCAGAAAATTTCCCAAATCTGAAGAACGAAATGGAAAATCAAGTTCAAGAGGCTTACAGGACTCCAAATACACAAAATTACAACAGACCCACACCACGGCACATTATAATGAAAATACCTAACATACAAAATAAAGACAGAATCTTAAAGGCTGTGAGAGAAAAGAACCAAATTACATTCAGGGGGAAGCCAATACGGATATCAGCAGATTTTTCAATCCAAATCCTAAAAGCTAGAAGGGCCTGGAATAACATTTTTCAAGCCCTAAAAGAAAATGGATGCCAAACAAGAATCTTATACCCAGCAAAACTTACCTTCAGATTTGACAACGAAATAAAATCCTTCCATGATAAACAAAAGCTAAAAGAATATACAAAAAGAAAGCCAGCATTACAGAACATTCTCAGCAAAATATTCCATGAAGAAGATATGAAAAACAAAGAAGCAAATCAGCAAAGGGAGGAGATATCCTAAAGGAACTCTCAAATAAAGAGGAACCAAGTTGTGTCAAAAATAAGGAAATAAATGAATAAAATGTGTCAAATGACTGGGAATACAAATCATATCTCAATAATAACCCTGAATATTAATGGCCTGAATTCCTCAATCAAAAGACATAGACTGGCAGATTGGATAAAAAAGAAAGATCCAACAATATGTTGCCTGCAAGAGACTCATCTCTTAGAAAGATATACCCATAGACTAAAGATGAAAGGATGGGAAAAAACTTACCATGCACATGGACCCAGCAAAAAAGCTGGGGTATCCATCCTCATTTCAGATAAAGTGGACTTCAAGCCAAAGTTAATCAGAAGGGATAAAGAAGGACATTTCATAATGCTTAAGGGAACCATAAATCAGCAAGACATAACAATCATAAATATCTATGCCCCAAACAGTGGCTCACCCATGTATGTCAAACAAATCCTTCTCAATCTCAGAAACCAAATAGACCACAATACAATAATACTAGGTGATTTTAACACGCCTCTCTCACCACTGGACAGATCTTCCAAACAAAAATTGAACAAAGAAACCATAGATCTCAATAACACAATCAATAATTTAGACTTAACAGACATTTATAGAATATACCATCCAACGAAGAGTGAATACACTTTCTTCTCAGCAGCACATGGATCCTTCTCTAAAATAGACCATATATTATGCCACAAAGCTAATGTTAGCAAATACAAGAAGATAGAGACACTTCCTTGTATTTTATCAGACCATAATGGATTGAAACTAGAAATAAATGAAAGAGCAAAAAACAGAAATTACTCCAACACCTGGAGATTAAACAATATGCTATTATATGAGGAATGGATAACAGAAGATATTAGGAAGGAAATTAAAAAATTCTTAGAGGTAAACGAGAACAAAGAAACATCGTATCAAAATCTCTGGGACACTATGAAAGCGGTACTTAGAGGAAGATTTATTTCATGGAGTGCATTTAATAAAAGAAGTAAAACTCAAAAAATAAATGACCTAACACTACAGCTCAAAGCCCTAGAAAAAGAACAGATCAACACCAAAAGTAGTAGAAGACAGGAAATAGTTAAACTCAGAGCTGAAATCAACGAAATTGAAATGAAAGAAACAATACAAAAAATTGACAAAATAAATAGTTGGTTCTTCAAAAAAATAAACAAAATTGATAAACCTTTAGCCACACTAACAAAGAGAAGATGAGAGAAAACCCAAATCACCAAAATTCGGAATGAACAAGGAAATATCACAACAGACATGACTGAAATACAAAACATAATTAGAAGCTATTTTGAAAATCTATGTTCCAACAAAATAGAAAATTTCGAAGATATCAACAAGTTTCTAGAGACCTATGAATTGCCTAAACTAAACGAGGAGGACATACACAATTTAAATAGACCAATTTCAAGTAATGAAATAGAAGAAGTCATCAAAAGCCTACCAACAAAGAAAAGTCCAGGACCTGATGGTTTCTCAGCTGAGTTCTACAAAACCTTTAAAGAAGAGCTTATTCCAATACTTTTCAAAGTATTCCATGAAATAGAAGAGGAGGGAACCCTCCCAAACTCATTCTACGAAGCCAATATCACCCTGATACCTAAACCAGACAGAGACACATCGAGGAAAGAAAATTTCAGACCAATATCCTTAATGAACATCGATGCAAAAATTCTCAACAAATTTTAGCAAATCACATACAAAAATGTATTAAAAAGATAGTGTATCATGATCAAGTGGGTTTCATCCCAGGGATGCAAGGTTGGTTCAACATCAGGAAATCAATAAATGTCATTCACCATATCAACAGACTTAAAGTCAAGAATCACATGATTATTTCAATAGATGCAGAAAAAGCATTTGATAAAATGCAGCACCCCTTCATGCTCAAAACACTAGAAAAAATAGGGATAGTGGGAACGTTCCTTAACATTGTAAAGGCCATGTATGCTAAGCCCATGGCTAATATTATTCTTAATGGTGAAAAACTGAAAGCATTCCCCCTAAAATCTGGAACAAGGCAGGGATGCCCTCTCTCACCACTCCTATTCAATATCGTCCTTGAAACTCTAGCCAGAGCAATTAGACAGACCAAAGAAATTAAAGGGATACGAATTGGAAAAGAAGAACTCAAACTATCCCTATTTGCTGATGATATGATTATATACTTAGAGGAACCAGGAAATTCCACCAGAAAACTCTTAGAACTCATAAGTGAATTCAGTAAAGTAGCAGGATACAAGATCAATGCTCACAAATCCAATGCATTTTTATACATAAGTGATGAATCTTCAGAAAGAGAAGTTAGGAAAACGACTCCATTCACAATAGCCTCGAAAAAAATAAAATACTTGGGAATCAATCTCACAAAAGAGGTGAAAGACCTCTACAATGAGAACTACAGAACACTAAAGAAAGAAATTAAAGAACACCTTAGAAGATGGAAAGATCTCCCATGTTCCTGGATAGGCAGAATTAATATTGTCAAAATGGCCATACTACCAAAAGTGCTATACAGATTCAATGCAATTCCAATTAAAATCCCAACTATGTACCTTACAGAAGTAGAACAAGCAATCATGAAATTCATCTGGAAGAATAAGAAACCCAGAATTGCTAAAGCAATCCTTCGCAGGAAAAATGAAGCAGGGGGTATTGCAATACCTGAACTTCAACTGTACTACAAAGCAATAGTAACAAAAACGGCATGGTATTGGTACCAAAATAGACAGGTAGATCAATGGTACAGAATAGAGGACACAGACACAAACCCAAACAAATATAATTTCCTCATACTAGACAAAGGGGCCAAAAATATGCAATGGAGAAAAATAGTCTCTTCAATAAATGGTGCTGGGAAAATTGGAAATCCATATGCAACAAAATGAAAATAAACCCATATCTCTCACCGTGCACAAAACTAAACTCAAAATGGATTAAGGACCTCGGAATCAGACCAGAGACCCTGCATCTTATAGAAGAAAAAGTAGGTCCAGATCTACAACATGTCGGCTTAGGACCAGACTTTCTCAACAGGACTCCCATAGCACAAGAAATAAAAGCAAGAATCAACAACTGGGATAGATTCAAACTAAAAAGCCTTCTCTCAGCAAAGGAAACTATCAGAAATATGAAGAGAGAGCCTACAGAGTGGGAGAAAATCATTGCCAATCATACTTCAGATAGAGCACTAATCTCCAGAATCTATAAAGAACTCAAAAAACTCAACACCAAGACTACAAATAATCCAATCGACAAATGGTCTAAGGAAATGAACAGACACTTCACAGAAGAAGACCTACAAACAATCAACAAACATATGGAAAAATGTTCAACATCTTTAGTAATAAAAGAAATGCAAATCAAAACTACCCTAAGATTCCATCTCACCCCAATCAGAATGGCGATTATCGAGAACACAAGCAACAACAGGTGTTGGCGAGGATGTGGGGAAAAAGGTACACTCATACATTGCTGGTGGGGTTGCAAATTAGTGCAACCACTCTGGAAGGCAGTATGGAGATTCCTTAAAAAACTTGGAATGGAACTACCATTTGACCCAGCTATCCCACTCCTTGGCCTATACCCAAAGGACTTAAAATCAGCATACTACAGAGATACAGCCACATCAATGTTCATTGCTGCTCAATTCACCATAGCCAGATTGTGGAACCAACCTAGATGCCCTTCAGTTGATGAATGGATAAAGAAACTGTGGCATATATATATATATACAATGGAATATTACTCAGCCATAAAGAATGATAAAATTATGGCATTTGCAAACAAATGGACGAAATTGGAGAATATCATGCTAAGTGAGATAAGCCAATCTCAAAAAACCAAAGGAAGAATGATCTCGCTGATAAGTGGATGATGATACATAATGGGGCGTGGGAGGGGTTATTTTTAGGGTTAGAGTGAGGGTTAGGGAGGGGGGCAAGAATGGGGGAAGGAAGGACTGTAAAGAGGGAAAAGAGGGATGGGAGGGTTGGGGGGAAGGGGAAAAATAACAGAATGAATCAACCAGCATCACCCTATGTAAACGTATGATTACACAAATGGTATGCCTTTATTCTATGTACAAACAGAGAAAGAACATGTATCCCATTTGTTCACAATAAAAAAAAAAGACACATCAAGGAAAATTAAACTATAGACCAATATCCCCTATGAACATAAATGTGAAAATTCTTACAAAATATTAATATTCTCATTTGAAAACACATTAAAAAGATTGTACATCATGATCGAATTTGTTTCATCCTAGGGATGCAAGATTTGTTCAACATTCACAAATAAATAAATGTGTTTCACCATGTCAATAGAATTAAGGACAAAATCATATGATCATTTCAATAGATGCAGAAAAGACTTTTATAAAATTTAGCACCCATTCATGATAAAAGCACAGAAGAAACCATGGATTAAAGGAATTTATCTAACATCATGAAGATAATATGACAAACCCAAATCCAACCTCATACCAAATAGAGAAAAACTGAAAACATTTCTTGTAAAATCAGGAATGAGATAAGGATGTCATCACCATTCCTCCTCAATATATTCTTGAAAATCTAACCAGAGCAATCAGACAGGAAAAGGAAATTAAAGGAATAGGAATAGGAAGAGAAATCAAATTATCTATATTTGCTAATTACATTATCCTATACTTAGAAGACCCAAAAAATTCTGCTAGAAGACTAATAGAATTGAAAAAAAATTCAGCAGAAAAACAGAATAAAAGATCAACATACAAAAATCTACAGCTCTCCTATATTTCAATAATAAACCTTCTATGAAAGGAATAAAAAAATTCTACTCACAATAGTCAAGAAAATAAAATGTACTTAGGACTAAATCTAATGAACTAAATCTAACTAAATCTAAAATACTTAGGACTAAATCTAACCTGTAGAGGTGAACAATCACTATAGTGAAATTATTGAACACTGGAAAAAGAAATTGAAGAAGCCCTCAGAAGATGGAATGGTCTGCCATGTTCTTGGATAGGCAGAATTAATATGTCAATATGGTCTTATTACCAAAAGTTATATACAGATTCAATGTGATCCTCATCAAAATACCAATGATGTTCTAAGTCAGGAATTAGACTAGAAACACTGATACTATGAGAAGAAAACCTAGGGTCAACATGCCAACATTGACACAGGCATCAATCTTCTTAAGGGTTCCTAAAGCACAAGAAATGAAACCAAGAATCAATAAGTGGGATGACTTCAAATTAAAAAGCTTCTGCACACAAATAAAACAATTTAGGGCATAAAGAGAGAGCTTAGAGAATGGAATGAAATCTTTGCCAGCTACTCTTCCAATAAGAGTTTAATCCAGAATATATAAAGAACTCAAAAAAAATTATCACCAAAACATACACACACACGCACACACATACTCACACACACACACACACACACACACAAACAACAAATCAGTAAATGGACAAAAGAACTAAATAGACATTTCTCAAAGAAGAAAGGCAAATGGCAAATAAATATATGAAAAATTTGCAAAATCCTTAGCAATCAAATCAAATATGAATGCATAACTTAATAGAACAATTTAAAAAATGAAAGCAAGATTTAAAAAAAAGGGAAATACAATTCAAAACTATACTGAGATTTCCTCTCACTCTAGTTAGAATGACAATCATCAAGAACACAAATAATTATAAAGACTGGCAAGACTATAGGAAAAAAATTACACTATGCATTGTTTATGAGAATGAAAATTAGTCAACTACTTTGGAAAGCAGTGTGGAGATTCCTCAAAAGACTAGGAATGGACACACCATATGACCCAACCATCCCACTCACTGGAATTTATCCAAAAGAACTACAGTCAGTGTACTATAGTGACATATGTGTACCAATGTTTATGGCAGTGCAATTCACAATAATCAAGTTGTGGAATGAGCCTAGGTGTCCATCAGCAGATAAAAATGGTATGTATATATACAATGAAATTAAACTCAGCCTTGAAGAAGAATGAAATTATGTCAATTGATGGTAAATAGATGGAACTGGAGAAAAATCACATTAAGTGAAATAAGCCAGACTCAGAAAGTGAAAGTTCAAATGTTTTTTCTCATTTGGAAAAGTTAGAGAGAAATAAGAAAAATTTTAAAAGGGGGATCTCATGAAAATAGAAGGGAGAACAGTGTAATAGAGGAAAGAGATCCAGGCTGAGGGAGGAGTGATGGGAAAAGGAAGGAACAGAAGATTGAAATTGACCAAATCATCCAATGTGCATGTATGTATGTATTAAATGAGTTCCACTTTTATGTATAATTATAATGCACACATTTAAAAAATAAATTAATATATGGAAGACCAATAGAGAGGAGGAAGAGGATCAGGGGAAGAAGGAGGGGAGGAAAGAGGGTAGCATTGTGGATTTAAATGTAGTAAATAATTGTTATACGCATTAAAATATGTAAAATTTATCCCCATAATTATGTAAAACTATAATGCACTAAATATAAAAGGAAAATATTTTATTTCTTCTTGCATTAAACTTTTGTTTTTGCTTGTTTGGTGGTACTGGGAATTAAATCCAGGGCTTCACTCATGGTAAGCAGGTGTTCTGTAATTGAGCTACATATCCATCTTTTTTATTTGATTTTGAGACAGGGTCTTACTAAATTTCCCAGGTTGACCTCAACCTATGATCCCACTGCCTCAGTCTTTTGATTACCTAATATTATAGGCATGCACCTCCACACTTGGTTTGGCTTGGCATTAGTTTCAATGTTTTTTACTCCTTTATAGATTTGACTGTTTTATCAAAGTTGTTTAATTTGTTGGCATAAATTTCATAGTATTCCCTTACCCTTCTTTTTTTTTAACTCTGTGTGTGTGTGTGTGTGTGTGTGTGTGTGTGTGTGTTTGTGTGTTGGTGCTACTGCTACTTCTGGGAATTAAACCCAGGGCTATGCACACAATAAGCAGGCACTTTCCCATTTAGGCATTAAAAGCCATAAATTTTTCCTCCTCCTGTTGCTTTCCATAAATTTTGATGTGTGACATTTCATACTAGTTCACTTTAAAGTATTTTCTTATTTATTAGGTTATTTTTCTTTTATCTGAATTATTAAAACATATATTGTTTAATTTCCAAATATTTTTGGAGTTTCCAAATTTCATTCTGCTGTTGGCTTCTAAGTTAATTCCATGTGGTCCAGGAATATACTTTGTATTATTCAAACCCTTTAATATATATTATTGGTTTTATTGTCTAGAATGTGGTCTATCCCAGAAAGCACTTCATGAGTCTTTGACAAGAATGTGTATTCTGATGTTGGTTGGAATATTTGTGGATGTCTGTTAAATCATGTTGGTTTATACTGTTATTAAAGTCTTCTGTATCTTTTCTGGCTTTCTGTACAGTTGCTCTATCCATTGTCAGTAGTGGAGTGTTGAAATTTCCAACTATTATCATATTGTCTTGTTTTTCCTTTCAATTTTGCTAATTTTTTGTTTCACATATTTTGGATCTTTGTTCTTAAATGCATACATATTTATAATCATTAAAGCTTCCTTCTGAATTGACCTTGTATCATTGTGAAATATTATTCTTTATCTCAAGTAAGCTCTTTTTGTCCTAAATTCTATTTTTTCTGATATTAATATAGTTATTTGACTCTTTTTCTGGTTGTATGTCATATATTTTCCCCATCTTTTTGCTGTCAACCTATTTGCATTATTGAATTGAAAGTATGTCTCTCATTTACATTTTGAACATAATTATATCTTACTTTTTAATTCGATCTGACAAACCCTGTTTTTTGTTTATAGTATGTAATTCACTTATATTTAGTGTAACTATTGAAATGGCATCATATTGGTCATTTTAAATTTTGTTTTCTATATATTTTATTGAATTTTGTTCTTTCCTTATTACCCATCTTTTGGGTTAAATAAATATTTTCAAAAGTTTCTTTTAAATTTTTTGTTGTTTTTTATTTTGGTGACTTGATTTTTTAATTAACTTACTATTTTTAGAGTAGTTTTAAGTTCATACAGAATTGAGCACAAAATACAATTTATCATATATTATTTTTACTTTATACTTTTAAGTTATTTTCTTAGTACTATGAGTATCACAACCTGTATCTTAATTTAAACTAAACAAATTCATATTAATAGAAACTTAATTCCAATAATGTAGAGAAGCTTTTCTTGCATTAAATTTCCTTCCCTTCCCATTATTGTAAGCTAATTAAAATGTATTTGTAATTGTTATTTTTACAAGTCTTTTAAATCAGAAGAAAAAATAATAAAAGTTTATAAAATCTTTTATATATACCTTATTAATTGCTGTTTAACTATTTTATAGGTTTTTGTTTAATGTGCATTTGAGACACTCTCTAGTGTCCTTTCTTTTAAGCCTTTATTATTTCCCATAGGGGAGGACTTCAGGTAATGAATTATCTCTGCCTTGTCTGATAAAGTCTTCATTTCTCCTTCATTTAAGTTTTTTAAACAAAATTAATCTAAATATCATCAGATCCAAAGAACTATACAATGTACCCACAACTGATTCTTGGATAGATTGCTTAATTAGAAGGAAACATTCTGAACCCCAAATATCAATTGATTGACATGGATTTGATTTTCACACAAGTTTGCCTGGAAACCATACTTTGCCTCCCAGAAAAATGCCATATATAAGCAGACAGCTCAATATTGAGTGTGTCATTCATCTCTTCTTCTCTGAGAGACAAGGGGACTCTGCACCCTGACTTTGGGATATGTGTGCCTTTGCTTTGCTGTGTTTTAACAAATCTTTGCTTGGATTTTGTTTTTACATGTTCTTAATTTATATTTTCAATGGTTTAAGTCAAGAACACTCTTGTTTTAACTTGAGGTCCCTCTGCCTCAACTTGGAGGAATATCCTTGGAACCCCTCCAGTGGCAAAATTATTTTAAAATAATTATAGATTCAAAATAAGTTGTAGTGATAATACTAAAAGATCTCATGCACCCTTCAACAACTTTCCTTCATTGGTTGTATCTTACATAATAAGAGTGCAATATCAAGGCTAGAAAGCTGATATTAGCATAAAGTACATGCAGAGTTCTACATTACTATCATGGACCAAAGCCATCACAGTTGAGATAAGGAACTATTTTACCACCATAAATGTCTCCCTCATACTATTTCTTAATAGCTATATCCCCAAATTCTTCCATCTATCTGAGTTTCTGGCAACACTAATCTGTTCATCTCTTTCATTTTGTCCTTTAAATAATGTTATATACATAAAATTGGACAGTATATAAGCTTTTGAGTTTGGACTTTTTCTCTTAACATAATGTCCCTGAGATTCTTCAATGTTGCTACATGTATCAATAGTTAAAGGGGTTGGGAATATAGCTCAGTTGGTAGAGTGCTTGTCTAGCAAGAGCTTCTTCAATAGTGGATTCCTCTTTTCTGCCAAGTAGCATTCCTTTCTATGAATGTACCATAGCTTGTTTAACCATTCATTGATCATCGAATGTCCTGATTGTTTTTAGGTTTTTACTATTACAAATAAAGTTGGTCCAAACAATCATGTACAGGCTTTAATGTTGATCTTAATATTCATTTCGTAGGTATTCATGCCCTAGTGTCAAAATGATGGATTTTATGCCAAAAACACATTTCCTTTTTAAAGAAATGGTCAACTATTTTCCAGAGTGGTTGAATCATTTTTCATTCCAACAAGAAATGTGGATGAGATCCACTTTCTCCACATCCTTTCTAGATTTGGTATAATTGGTTTTTACTTAAGTTATTCTAAGAGGCATGTAGTGTACCTCATCACAGTCTTAGTTTGTTTTTACTTAGTTGCTAGTGATCTTGAACATCATTTCTATCTCTATAACATCATTTCTATCTCTTTTATAAAATGTTTGTGTATTTAAAAATCTAAATTTAGTTAAATTTTTCCACAATTTTGAGACAACTTTATATCTTCTAGATGAGTTCTTTATCAGCTGTATCACTTGAAAGTATTTTATAGAAATCTGTAGCTTCTTTTCCTACATTTGAATATTTCAGAGAGTCAAAGTTTTAAATTCTGAAGAGAATTGAATTTTTTTTCTTCTATGAATCATATTTTTGTCTGAAAGTCTTCATGAATCATAGATGCCAAAGATATTCTCCTATGCTTTTTAAATTTTTTTTATAGTTTTATGTTGAAATTTAAATATGATGCACTTTGTTAAATTTTTAATAAGGTATAAGGTTTAGGTCAAGGTTCAAGTGGTGCAGCCCTGGTCCCCCGTTAGCCAACACCACTTCCCTTTGCCTGCTTAGATTTACTGACAGCGTCTGGCTGAGTTGCTGAGGCATTTCCGAATTTAGGGAAAAAAACCTGGGCCCGGGAGAAACACCTTCCTTTCCCTCCCCCATAAATGAGATGGCAGACAAGATCCAGCAGCTCCACTGGGTTGTGCCTTTTGCATAGATAGGTCCTGGGTAGCAATTTTCCAAGGATAGTGCCAGGAGGGAAAAGAGGTTTGGGGGAGGAACCAGCCAATTGGGATCAGAAAGGCTAGGGATCCTGGTGTAAATGATCTCCTACATCAACCTTCATACCCACAACCTGAGCATATTGTAATTCCTATATATGCCTACCTCTCCTGCAACTCCCCCACCTGCCTCCATATCCACTGACATCATTTTCTGATCAGGGTTCAGCTACAAGCCTTTTCCTCCTTCACTAGACAGGGATCATCATTTCCCCTCACGATCCACCCCTAGATTGTGGGTTTGGGGGTTCCCAAAAGGTTCCTTGCAGGTTTGGTGTGAAAAGGAAGGTGCAGAATTTCTTAGAATTTCATTGGCTTTCTTTGAAGCTGGGTTTTCTGAAGAGAATGTGACAGATAAAAACTGGTAGCGGATCTAGAAGTCACCCAAAAGGGGTTCTTCGGGAGCCGAAGATATATCTACTTTTGGAGAGCGCTCGCCTAGCTGTTTTCTCCAATTGTCATCAACTGTATCGGCACAGTTGAAAAAGTACCAGTTCGACAATCAAGCCTTTCCAATCACACTGACAGCATGGAGCTGTAGTGAGAGTTACGGGTGCAGCCCAGTCACCTGCATTTCTTAGGAGCAGCTGTTCCTTGAGATGATTCACCTTTCAGGAACCCATAGGTCAGATCGTTATCACTAGTATGCTCATGGGGTATAACCTCTGCAAATTCTTGAAGAAGACGATGCTCCCAGGGTTGTGATGGGAGGGACTTCCAAATGACACTGCACTAAGCTTTGGCAATGACCAGGCTTCTCAGGCACACTCCAGACTGTGTGAAAGTGCAGGGATTTTGCACACAACAGCACTTTCCATGTGAACCTCAATGTCATCTGGAAAAGCAAGAGATGAGCACCCAAGATAGCCCCTCTTGGCCCTGGATTTTCTCACACAGTTTTCCTCTGCATCAGGTTGCAAATTGCATCATGTGGGGATGAATACGTTTTAGCTCCTGGTGATAGCTTTCAGGAACTACAGGGGGAATTGGCAACCTAGTCTCCCCGTATCATTGGGGTCCATTGTCAAGAGAATGAAGCCCTTTGATAGACTGTTTTTCATGTGGATGGAGGTTCTGAAGAGATGCAGTGTAGAAGTGGGTGAGGGATATGGTGTTCTCATGTGCACCATGGTTCTGGGAAGTAGTGCATTGTGCTTTGCAGGGTAATGAGTGACACAAGAAGCCCTATTTGATAGAAATCATGATCAAAGATGGAAAGCAGACACAGTAGGCCTGTGGCATGTTGGTGGTGGATATCAGCAAGTGCAAGAAATACAAAGGATGCTATCATTTGGAAATGCTTGAGGATACACTCTTCCTGCTCACAAAGGCCTATCACACATTTCGATGTTCTCTAACGTATCCTGTTTTGATATTCAGCCTTTGACCGTGGAGGGTCCTCACGTTTGCTTTTGAGGAGGATGGTTTCAACTAAATGTGTGCTATTGCGGTGAACACTTGATTTCCAGAGTCATGCTTCTGTGCTGCATATCCCAACATGAAGTCGTTCCCATTGAAGATCAATGGGGTAGGCGGTATGGGGTAAGGAAAGCCTTTCCTCAGAGGCCTTGTGCTGGAAAAAACTAAAAATGTGCATATGTGTCATCAGCTGTCCCTTGCAAGCAACGGGAAAGGGCCAGGAATTGGCAAGGGCATTGATGTGCCTGCAAGGGCCATCAGGGTCAGTCAGGAAGGTTGCTTACAGAATGATCTGGCACTGACTACCTCCTGCGTCTGTACAGTATGTTGAAGCTGAAGAGATGTCCTGGGATTTGGGCACAGACTTTGAACAAGGTCCGCGTGGTTAGTGTCTCTTCACTGAAGTTGGATTTCAGCACCAACACCCTTCTGCTCTTCATGCCCCACAAAGGTCCTTCATCTTCCTTTTACAGTATTCAGCCTTGAAGCTTTGTGCCATTCCTCTTTCAGAACGATGAATGTTCACATCTGCTATTCTGCCCTGTGAAAATGTTTTCCTCATTTTCATCCACAGCAGGCTCCTGTTTCATCCACTGGCGTGTGGTGTACATCTTTCAGGGACTGGTGAGAGGAGTCTTGGCCATTTCCCAGAGGGCCTTGTGGCACAGAGGCACTAGTCTGGTCAAGGGAATGAACCCATCAGTGAACACAAGTAGGCCAGAAATGTCTGCATCTGAAGTGAGTTGCACTTCAGATGGGAAATTCTAGGCAGGACAAGTGCAGCCCAGATGTAAGGCAGCAGCCAAGGTGGTTGGCCCTGGCAGGTGGAGGGAGCCCAGGACACTCGTCCTTGCTTGACAGCTCCTTCCTGTGCTCTGTCCAACATGCTGACTGAATGGCTCCCTGCTCTCCTCATGAGCCATCCCAGCAGCACCTGCCCCCACTTGGAAGACCAACTCCCCAGGTTCCAGCTGTCTCCTGTTAGGTCTTTCTCGGAAAGGAGGTGCAAACGACCAGACTGGGTGAGCTGTTCACCAATTCAAGGAGTACCTAAGCCAGGGAACCGCGCTGCACGCTCCCCTGCCCTGAGCTGTCAGCAGCCATCTTGCCATGTGGCTGCTAGGACCCTAGGCCGGTTGCCATACTCAGCGGAATCCCTGGGGTGCCCTAGCCTGGAGGAGGGCTTTAGGAGTGCAGTGCTCGCGGACCTGTGCTAAGCTGGGTGACCCACGTGCCCTCGTGCAGCCCTGCGTCCCTGCCTGGTCCCCTAGACCTCGTGGGGGCTCACTGCCCATGGCAGGAGCTAGGTGACCGGGCTGTCATGATGCCCCGTGCGGCCAAACCGGCGCAGTGCCACCTCGTGGGCCTGGAGGTTAGTGCGAGCTGTCAGCCTTCAGCGGGCTTCCCCTGTCCTGCTTGTATCAGGAACAATCTGTGGCCCCTCGCCTGCGCCCCAAACACCCCATAGCTCCTCTTCAACTGGGCCAAGAGATTAGGATCCCATCTCTTGAAATATCAGGTCCCTGGCCCTCTGTCCCTTTGTCTCTCCTCTTACCATCACCGCGGAGCTGATACTTGATTTGAATCTCAGTCTCAAGCGGCCAGGACCGGAAGCGTCTCTCGTGGCCATGGGAACCGTGATGCCACCGCGCTGTCATGCCGCCCCTCTGTGACCTCAGGTGCTATCTGCCTTACAGGCACGAGCTCAGGGAAGCCACTCCTCAATATCCACATGGCCCAAGACCCTGAGAAAGCCTCTGGGGAGAGGGAGAAACTGCATCCTCCTTCCGGAGCCCTGAGCCTCCGCACCCAGCACACACGCCACGCCCCAAGCGTGCCCCTTCCACGGAGGATACAGTCGCTCTCGCATCTTTTGCTCTCACCAGCACGAGAGCACTGCAAAACAAAAAGGAGGCCATTTTCAGAGGGGAACGGATTGCAGTTGAAGCATTGAGAGATCCCGGATATGACTTTCAGGCACATGTCTCTCCCCACTGAATCTGGAGAGAAATCACTGCAAATCTAACTAGGGGTGGAAAGACATTTGATGAGGAATTTTTGTTTTTCCTGAAAGCAAATATCGGTCCTGGGACACTAGACCCTTTGAGCCAACACCACTTCCCTTTGCCTGCTTAGATTTACTGACAGCGTCTGGCTGAGTTGCTGAGGCATTTCCTAATTTAGGGAAAAAAACCTTGACCCGGGAGAAACACCTTCCTTTCCCTCCCCCATAAATGAGATGGCAGGCGAGATCCAGCAGCTCCACTGGGTTGTACCTTTTGCACAGATAGGTCCTGGGTAGCAATTTTCCAAGGATAGTGCCAGGAGGGAAAAGAGGTTTGGGGGAGGAATCAGCCAATTGGGATCGGAAAGGCTAGGGATCCTTGTGTAAATGATCTCCTACAACCTGAGCATATTGTAATTCCTATATATGCCTACCTCTCCTGCAACTCCCCCACCTGCCTCCATATTCACTGACATAATTTTCTGATCAGGGTTCAGCGACAAGCCTTTTCCTCCTTCACTAGACAGGGATCATCATTTCCCCTTACGAACCACCCTTAGATTGTGGGTTTGGGGGTTCCGAAAAGGTTCCTTGCAGGTTTGTTGTGAAAAGGAATGTGCAGAATTCCTTAGAATTTCTTTGGCTTTCTTTGAGGCTAGGTTTTCTGAAGAGAATGTGACAGAGTCAAACCGGTAGCAGATGTAGCAGTTACCCCAAAGGTTCTTCTTTGGAGCTGAAGAACTAGCTCCTTTTGTTGAGCGCTCACCTAGCATGGTTCAAATACCTGACTGCCCAAATGAGAAACTAAAGAAAAATCTACAAATCTTGTTGAGGGCCTTCTTGGACAAGATGGCGCCTGGCAGTGAGCCAAAGGACACTGGCTACCTAATTAAGGAAGTACCCAAAAAGTTTGCTTGCTTACTAGTCCCTTGGAGACTTATGACATGTTAATGCCAGGCTGTAGGATTGGCTATCTAATATCATTCCACGCGTGTACAGCTCGTGATTCATATAGTGCTATGCTGACATTCCTCTACCTGCTCTCCTGGGTGAGGTGTCTCCTTTCTCTGTGCGGGTTCTGCTGGATGGAACAAGAAGTGGCCCTTACGGGAAGCTTCTTTCTCCTGCGTCCTCCCACATAAGTAACTCATGGTAAGCTATTGGAAAACTAAGTTACTTTAGGTAAGCTATAGGAAAACTGTAGGATAACCTCCCAGAAATCTCTGGCCAGAGTGTATAAGGGGGACATCACACAGTCCCGGTGAATGGACCCTACAGTCCTGATGAAAAGGACCCCACAGTCCTGGTAAAGGGACCCCACAGTCCTGGTGAAAAGGACCCCACAGTTCTGGTGAAGGGGACCCCATAACTTGGCAAAGGGTGTCTATGTTACCCCAGTAAAGGAGGCCACATAACCCCAGTAAAGGGAGGTCTTATAACTCCAGAATGGGGTCACAAGTGTCTGGAAATCAAATGATAAGAATCATACAAGGTGTATTTAAGGCTAATGGGATTTCCATAAAATGATGTACTGTGACAGCACATGTAACCACGTTGGCCAAGGTTAGTCCTTGGTTTTTGGAAGAGGGAGTCCTAAATATTCCACAATGGGAACTTGATAAAAAGAATCTTATTAAAGGAGAAAAGCAATCCCTGTTACCTAGAGGTACTTTTCCCATGTGGCAGCTCATTAAGGAATGTCTAACATCTTAAAAAGGTAAAATAATAACTTTAGTAAAAAAAAGGAAATATGTGTCTGGAAGAGATAAAGAAACAACTAAGTGTAACTTCTCATAAAGAGGAAGAAGAGGAGGAGGGGCTTACTGGGGAGGAATTAGAAAGAGCATCAAGGGCATGGTCACCCCCATCAGTTATATCGAGAAGGAATACCAATCCCTTCCTGGAGGCAGCAGCTCCCCCCCCCAAGCAGCCCGCCCCCTATATCCCCCAAGGTACCCTTGGGAGGAGTTAGCTCATGCTATAAATCAGATGGGTTTTTCACCGTGGGGAGAAGAAAGCCCCCTTAAGGAAACCTCAGCAGTCCCACAATTTTTCCCTGTACTAGAGGACCAAAATAGACAAAGATTCCACCAACCTCTGGATTTCAAAACAGTAAAAAAATTTAAGGAGGCAGTGGCTACATATGGTCCACAGGCCCCATTTACAATTAGTTTGTTGGAATCAGTATCGGGGCTAAATCTAGTGTCAGAAGATTGGAAAAGGCTATGTAAAGCTGTGCTATCAGAGGGGCAGTACCTAGTGTGGAAAACTGCATGGCAGGAAGCCTCATTAGAAACGGCACGCTGTAACACTGCCGCAGGCTTTCCCCAAAGAAATGTAGAAATGCTAACAGGAGAAGGAAACTATGAAGGTATTCAACAGCAGATTATTTATGATCCTGGGGAGTATGCACAAATTGCTGCTGCTGCCACTAAAGCCTGGAAGTTAATTCAAGGGTCAGGAGATTTACAGGGGCAGTTGTCCAAGGTGATTCAGGGAAGTAACCAACCATTTGCAGATTTTGTTGATAGATTAATCCAAACTGCTGCTAGAGTATTTGGGGATTCAGAACAAGCAATGCCCTTAATAAAACAATTAGCTTATGAGCAAGCAAATAGATGGTGTAAAAAAGCTATAAAACCATGGAAAAATAAAGATTTAAGTACCTATATAAAGGTCTGCAGGGATATCAATGATGCAGTCATTACAGAACAAGTAATAACTGCTGCTCTTCATGGCCCAAATCAGGGTCAACCAAGAGCTAAAGGAATAGTATGTTTTAAATGTGGGCAGGGAGGGCACTTCAAAAAAGACTGCCCTGAAGGACCCATAGGATTAAAGCCTAGGGGAACACCTAAGACTGGAGAACAACAATGGACAAATCAACTTGCCCCAGGTCTATGTCCCCGGTGCCAAAAAGGAAGGCACTGGGTGAAATATTGTACATCAAGATTTGATATAGAAAGATATCCTATGCCAGCCCAGTCAAAAAATGGCCAGGGGGGCCCAATCTGGGGCCCTCAAATATACAGGGCCTTTCAGAATCCCATAGTACAGATCCCCACTCACAATCCTTTCCAACTATCTCCTCATTGTCCTGAGGAATATCAGGGAGCGGGAGATTGGACCTCTGTGCCTCCGCCCGAGAAATAGGAGTACAAGCGGTCCCCACGGTTGTACATGGACCACTCCCTGAGGGCACAGCAGGATTATTGTTAGGGCGGAATTCCACAACTCTTTCAGGATTACAATTATTGCCAGGAGTCATTGATTCTGATTATACTGGAGAAATAAATATTATGTTATCTTCCCCTAGAGGGGTATCTGTTGTTTCTCAAGGAGATAAAATAGCATAAATATTGATATTGTCTAGCCATCATGGGGCCTTTCCCAGTTCACAAAGGACTGGGAAAAACAATGGGTTTGGATCCACAGGATAAGGTGTCTTTTGGGCACAATCAACAAAAAATAGACCCATGCTTCAATTAAAAGTTAATGGTACTCCCATAGAGGGTCTAATAGATACAGGTGCTGACATCTCTATTTTAAGACAGAAGGACTGGAACAAATCATGGCCTATTACAGCATCCAGTACTACCTTATGGGGACTTGGATTTGCCCAAACCCCATTACAAAGTTCAGTTGTATTATCTTGGGAGGACCCTGATGGGAAAAGGGGAACATTCCAACCTTATGTATTAGCTCACCTGCCTGTCACTCTTAGGGGAAGAGACATTTTAACACAGATGGATGTTGTCGTTTCTTCCTCAGTTGAGCAAAATATGTCCTGTCTAAACCCAACTGTTTTGCCAGTCATGGTGAGACAAGGTTATATCCCTGGAAAAGGACTAGGCAAAAATTTACAAGGTGTTACCTGCCCTATTCAAGCTGAAGGACAAACAGGGACTGAGGGGCTGGGTTTTCCGGAGGGGCCACTGAACCATTAAAGATTACAGGGAAATCCAATAATCCTATCTGGGGTCTCCAGTGGCCGCTTTTTAAAGAAAAAATAGAGGTGGCCCAAGAAATAGTTAATCATCAATTGAAGGAAAACCATATCATTCCTTCCACTTCCCCTTGGAATACACCCATTTTTGTCATTAAAAAAAAAAAATCTGGGAAATGGCGACTTTTGCAAGATCTGAGAGCCATAAATTCCAGTATGCAGATTATGGGCCCAGTGCAACTGGGTCTCCCCTCATTAACTGCTACTCCAAAACATTATCATATCATCTCTATAGATATAAAAGATTGTTTCATTTCCATTCCTGTGCATCCCGAGGATAGCCCTCGATTTGCCTTTTCCATTCCTTCTTTAAATAATGAAGGGCCTAATACTAGATTCTTTGTAACATACATTAACTGCCTATCTGCAATGACCTGCATAGCCTCTATGATCTCTGAAGTCATTGTGACTTTCATAGCATCTATGCCTGAGGAACTTGTAGGACATGAATAATCCATATATCCTGCTTTTAATCTATGGCCTTACTAGCCTCTATGACCCATACAGCATCTATGAATCTCATAATCTTTATGGTCTAAAAAGTTCAATTACTTCAGTATCCACTATGGATTTTGAAGATTTTATGCCCTGAGTATTCTCTGGGAACTATGTGGACTCTATGACTTTAGTACTCTCTATGACCTGCATAGACTTTATATCCTGTGTCACCTATTATGACCATGGAAGGTGCTATGTCCTCTGTACCCTGGATGAACTGAGTAGTCCAAATTACTTCTTAACTTCTATGGCCTTAGTAGATTAAAGGACCTTAGTGTATTCTTTGATCTCAGTAGTGTCTGTGATCCACAGGGTCTATGTGCTTGAGTAGCCTCTATGAACAGTGTACCCTTTATGACCTATGTAACCTTTATTGAGTAGCCTAAGTGACCTGCAAGTCTCTATGACTTTATTGATCTATATGACCTCATTGGCCTATATAACCTTAGCCTCTATTACTGACTACTCTCTATTATCTATAAAAACTCTGTGTCAAAAAAGCCTGCATGTCCTCTGTAACTCTATGGGATTAGTAGATTATATGGCCTCTGTATCATCTTTGGCTTATATATTCTTTTTGACTATGAAGAATTTTATGACCAGTATATCCTCTATGGTCTGTGTCGCTTCTCTTGAATAGTATCACTTCTATTGCCCATGTTTCTTCTGTGACCTGAGTAGACTCTATAAAAAGTGCAACCTATTGAATGAATAAATTCTATTGCCTGTACAGTCTCTATGACCTGTGTATTTCTTATAACCTGTGTAGCCTATTTGACATTAGTATTCTCTAGAAAAATAGTATCCACTGTGACCTTTGAAGTCTATGGCCTATATAGCTACCATGAACTGCATAGACTCTAAGAACTATGTAGCCTTTATCGCCTGAGTATTCTCCATGGCTTGCAGAGTCTCTATTAACTGCATAATCTCTCTGACCTGATTAGCCTCAAGTACCTATGCAGCCTCTTGACTTGAATAACCTTGAGCATGCTATATGGCTATAGTAGCCTTCATAAACTTCATATCCTCTGTGACTTCTCATATCTCTGTGGCCAAAGTGGATTCTATGCCCTTGAGTAACCTATGTAGTTTGAGTGCCACCTTTGGACTGTGTAACCCTCATGACCAGAGTTGGTTCTGTAAACTGGGTAGCCACTGTAACCTCCCTCTCTTCTATCAGCTAAGTAGCATCTATGACCTGTGTAAGTTTTGTGACATAGCAGCTTTTAACCAGCATACACCCAATGACCTGTGTAGTCATGATGGCCTGAGAAACCAGGATAATGACTTTAGTAGCATGAATGACCTTTTTATCCATATGATTTTTTGTAGCCCCTCTGACCTGCATAGCCTCTATGTTCTTGTAGCCTCTATGATGCACGTATCCTCTTTGATCTGAGCAGCTATTATGGTTGGCACAACCTTTATGACCTAAGTAGCCTCTTTGACCAGTAAACCCTCTATGATCCCTGCAGCCTTTGTGACCTAAAAAGATTCTAGGTCCTGAGTAGCTCTTATGGCCTACATGCCCTCTATGGCTTGAGTAGCCTTTATTATCTGCATAACCTCTTTGACCTAAATATCCTCCATGACCTATGAAACCTCTATGACCTGATTAGCCCTTAAGACCTGTGTGTACATATGACCTAAATAATCTCTATTGTCTGCTTACACTCTACCTGAGTAGTATCTTGGAACTGAGTATTCGCTCTCAGTAGCACAACCACTCTGACCTGTGTAGCCTCTACTACCTGCGTCTTTTTTATGGCTTGAATTTCCTTAATTACCAGTTTATTCTCTGTGGTCTTAGTAACTTCTATGCTCTATCTGTGACTTATGTATTCTCCATTACATTCATATCATTTATAAATTATGTAGCCTACATGTCCTGAATAATTCATATAACTTATGTAGAATTTATTACCTGAAAAACCTCTATTTTTCTCTTTAATAAGTTGATCATACAGCTTGAACTGAGTCAATCTGCAGCCAATATAACCTCTATTACTTAGAAGCATCTAACATCTGCATAAACTCTATGGCCAATGTAGCATCTACAACCTGTGTAGTATCCAGGACATGTGTATGACTTATGACATGCATAGCCTGTATGGTGTACACAGTCACTAAAACCTGTGTTGTCTTTATGGGCTCCTTAGCCTAAATGACCTGTATAGTTTCTATGATCTCAGGAACCACTATGACTCATGGTGCCCCTATGATCTGCACAGCCTTTATTACCTATGAAGCCTCTGGGTCCTGAGAGTCACCTAAGATTTATGTAGCTTCTATAGCCTGAATAACTTAAATGACCCCTATGGCCTGCAAAGTCTCTAAGTTTTCAATAGTGTCTAACACCAGATTAACCTGTATGACCTTCATATTCTCTATGACCTGAGTACATTATATGGTGTGTGCATTATCTATGCCCTGAAGAGTCTCTATTTCTTTGTAAATTCTATAACTTTCATAGGTTCTTTGGACTAAAAAGTGTGAATGAGCTTAGTAACTGATATGATTTGTGTATTCTTTGTGTCCTGATTTGCCTTTGTGACATGAATATCCTTTATGAAGTGAATAATTCTCTATGGTCAGTATAATCATTCTCTATGGCATGTGTAGCCTGTATGGCCTGAGAAGCCTCTGTGAACTCTATCACCTCTGTGACCTGGGTATCCTCTACAGTATGCATAGCCTCTATTGCCTGCATGTCTTTAAATCCTGAGTAGCCTAGTAGACCTGAATAGCCTCTATGGACTTAGTGGTCTGAATGACCTTCGTATGCCCTATAATATGTATAGGCATTATGAACTGCATAACCTCTATGATTTGCCCAGGGTCTCCGACCTACATATACTCCCTGACTTGTACCATTTCTATGGCCTGAGTACCTAAAATGATCGTAAAGCTCAAATGCCCTGTGGTATTTCTGTAGCCAGAATAGCTTCTATGACTTTCATAGCCTTAATGACCTGTGTATCTTCTATAGTCTAAACAATCTGTATGACCTCCATAACCTTATAAACTGAGAAACATAAATGACCTTAGTAGCCACTATGAACTTTGTAGCCTTCATGAATCGTGTTGCCTCCTTGACCTGCATAGGTCTTATATGCACAGTAGCCTACCTGACCTGAGTAGTGCCTAGGTCCTGTTAACCTCTGTGAATTACATACCTCATTGACCTGCATAGACTCTATGATCTCTGTAGACTTTATGACTTTTACTGCTTACTCTCTGACCTAAGTAGCTTCTACAACCCTCATAACCTCTGATTTATATAGCCATTACGGTCTGTGTAACCTCTATCACCAATGTAACCACAATAGCATTCAGATCCTCTATAATCTGTGAATCCCCTTGCACCTGCATTTCCTCTAAGATCTGAATTGTCTTTATAATCTCAGAAGTTTTTATAACCTGCAAAATTTCTATGATATCTATAATATTATCTGTAATATGTATGTTTTTCATGACTTACCATAGACCCCTATCCTGCATATCCTCTCTGGTCTGTGTAGCCTAAATGAACTGATTAACCCATAGGACCTGTGTAGTATCAATAGTCTGAATGGCCTCTGTGGGTTGAAAAACCTTATGAATTGTGTAAACTCTAGGACCTGAACAACCTCAAAAAATTGAGAAGGCTTTTATGGCCTGCATAATCTCTACAGTATGTGTAACCTTCATGACCCTATATCATTTAAAACCCATGAAGCATCTATGACCTATGTAATCCTGACAGCCTTTATGACCTCCATAGGCTTATGCCCTATGTAAAATATGGAATTAGTAGGTCCTAAGGACTTGGTAGGCTCTATGACCTGAACAACCATTGTGACCTTGTATCCTCAATGTTCTGCGTAACCCCTGTTACCTAAGTATCCTGTATGTCTTGCATAATTTCTGTGTTCTGAAGCCTCTGGTCCTCCATATCTTGATGTCCTAAATAGCTTTTATTAATTGGCTGACTTCTATGTCCAATGTAGTTTCTACAACCCGAGTATCCTCTTTGACCAGCATAACTTTTAGGACTTGCACAGCTCCTAAGTATTGTGTGAGCTTTATGACCTGAACAGCATAATAAAATTTCATAAAGGAAAGAACATTATCTCTATGGTGTGTGCATGACTTGGCCACAGCATATGAGTTGGATATTAATTAAACAAGCTCACAGCACTTCTCCCAGGCAGGGATTCCATGCATCCATCTTCTTGACTAGCATTATTGAAATTACCCTTCCTGGACAGTATTACAAGGATATGAATTGGTCATGCCTTGGTAGCAAGGAGCCACAGCAAGGGTATTCATCTATAATAACACTTGGAGAAGCTAGCAAAACATAGAAAAGTTATCACTAAAGAAGTAGATCACCAGGATTACAGTTGTCAGACATAAGCTGCCAGGTATAATTCCAGGCAGGAAGGAGGGGGAAAAATAAAATACTTGGGAATCAATCTGACAAAAGAGGTGAAAAATCTTTACAATAAAACTACAGAACACTAAAAATAAAGAAATTGCATATCTTAGAAGATGGAAAGACTTCACATGCTCCTATATAGGCAGAATTTATTTGATCTTTTCATGTTAATCCCATAATTTTTGGAAGTTCTGTTCATGAATTTTTACCATCTTCTCTGTGTGGTCAATTTTATTTTCAAAATTAAATATTTTGTCTTCATTATTTGAAGTTCTCTCTTTCAAATGGTCTAGTCTGTGGGTGATATTTTCCCTTGAATTTATAATTGACTAATTAATAATTAATTTATAATTGATTGATTCCTTCATTTTGAGGATTTCTGCTTGTTTTTTTCAGAATCTCTAACTCTTTATTGATCTTCCATTTCCTGTATTTCTCTTTGATTTAACTCTGTATACCATTCTTTATTTGTAGATCAAATTGACTATGGACATTCTAAACTTCTTGGACATTTATTCCATTGTGTTGTCAGTGGCTTCTCTTATTGGGGCATTTTGGTTTGTTTTTGGTGTGTTGTTCCCTTATTTTTTCATGTCATAACCCCAGTTGCAGCCAAACCTTTATGTACCCTGGCAATGAACTTCAGGTCCTGGCTGGTGTCCTCAAATGGGGCGGTGCACCCCAAAATGGCAGTGGCAGCAAACCATTGGCACCCCGAACAAACCCAGGCTCTGGCCAGTGTCTCAAAATGGGTGTGGCCATGTGCAACCAAACCTGGAGTGTCCCTGGCAACAGATTTCTGAACAGTGGTGGAAGTGGTAGTAGCAGGAATTGGTGGCAGCAGCCAGGGGTGAGCAGCAGCTGCAGACATCAGTGGTGTTGGCAACAGGTGGGAGAACTATGGCAGCAGTGGCAGTAGCAGTGTCTGTGGCTGCAGCTACAGCAGCACCCAGAGAGGAGATTTCTAGGTAATCTCCTGGTAGCAGCAGTGTCAGTGGCAGCAGCAGCAGCAGCAGCAGCAGCAGTGTAGATGGCAGCCAGGCATCTGAGGCAGTGATGAGGGCTGCAGCGACCTCTGGGCCATGTTGACTGCGACAGTGTCAACATCAGCAGCAACACCCAGAGAAAAGGCCTTCGGGCACCCGTGGCAGTGACTTCAGGGGCAGCTGTGCCCCAAAAGAAAGCTTCTGGGAAATGGCAGCAGTGCCTGTGGCAGTAGTGCTCAGGAAAAAAGTGCCTGCTTTGTCTAACCTAATGCAGCACTATTGTCCTTCAGTCTGATTAGAGGAATTTGGTGTTAGAATCTATGCAATTGCCTAATTTTAAAATTGGAACAGCCAAAGAAATGGCTGTAATTAAAATGCCCACAATTATAGCCAATTAAGGCTATATTCTGAAAGAGGAACACCAGACTTTTCATTTCTCACAGTAGCACCTATGGCATGCATAAATTCTGTTACCCATATGGCCTGTATGATGTGCATCTAGTCTATGGCCTATCCTTTGTATCCTGCATAGCCTCTAGAACTTGAGTAATTTAAAAGACCTTAGCATCTTGAACTTATGTAGCTTCTGTGATCTCCACACCCACAGTATCCTGAATAGCAGAAATGACTGTATTATCCCTGATGAAGTATGTAGAGTGTAAAAATTGAGTAGCTTAAATAAACATATTAGCCCTTATGACTTGTGTGTCCTCTGTGACCTGATTATACTGTATGACCTACATGATATTTATGACTTGCACAATATCTGTGACTTCAGTATCCCAAATGTCCTGAATATCTGCTGACTTCCATGCCCACTATGGACTACTTACCCTCTGTGTCTTTCATCGTATCTATTGCCTGTGCACCCTCTCTGTCCTGATTTAACAAAGTGATACAAGTAGTCTTCATTACATGTATACATTCTATGACCTTTTAAGCCTCCATGACCTCTGGAATCTCTGCATCCTGAGTTGTCTCTGTGACCCATGTAGCCTCTATGATCATTGTAGTCCATATTTCCTCCATAACCTTTATCACTGAAGAGCCTCTATGTGCCAGATAGCCTCTGTGACACAAGTGCAGTCTATGACCAACTCAACCTTTATGACCTACAAATCCTTTCTGGCCTTCATTGTGAAATGACCTTAGTAGCCTCCATGACCTTTATATAGTGAGTAGTAACTATGACCATTATAAGTAGCCATTATGATCTGGGTAAACTATGAATGTGTACCCTCTATAGCCAGTGGAGCTTGTTACCAAAAGTGTGGTTCTTCTTCTCAGTGCCTAGTCAATAAAGATAATAGAGTTTTGAAAGAAGGAAAAATAAGGTTTATTGCTTTACATGCAATGGAGTAACATAGAGAATTTCTGTCCCAAATGCTGTGAATCTGCCTGTCAGGTAGAACAGAGGGTTTTTAATGGAGCTATTCATTCAAAGGCTACAATCCAGGCCTTTCCTGTAGGCTATTTTGATTCACTTGCTAATTTGGGGGAAAGTCATTCTTTGGATCTTCTTGTGCCATCCCTGAAATCTGAATTACTTGGTTCCTCTGGTGGGTATGTGCTCAAATACAGATAACTTGGCCTCGGACAAGGAAAAGATAATCTTGTTCTTCCACTCAGGTTAGGAAGGGGAAGAGTGTAAAATGGTACAGAAAAACATATCCATTTTAAACTAAGCTTCAGTGGCAGTGAAGTAAGTCTATATTGAAATCATTAGTTGGAGCACTGTTACTTAATGATCTAAGCAGCCCAAATGACCTGAGCAGTCCGTGACTAGTTTGACTTGAGTAATCTCTATGACTTGAGTAGATTAAATGACCCAAAATACATTTGTCTATATTTTCAATTAAAAGTTTTTCTATATCATTTTTATATGTAATTTTTCAGTCCATTTTGAATTGATTGTTGCATATGTTATAAGAGGTAACTATTTTTATATGGATTTGTATTTTTCTATGGATTACCAATTCTGATGTGGTCTTGTTTGGTGGTAAAGTGAGTCAACAAGGTCCTCACTTTAACTCGTGGTTTATTGTGAAAGACAACCAATAATGACCCAACTGTTCTTCCCGCCCCTTCCCACATGTAAGGTAATGAACACCTTCCTTTGCAGGATAGTTGGGTTCTAATGACAGGACATACGTGCTTGGACTTTCTCTTATTGGGGCATTTCATTTACACTTAAATTCATAAAGTTTTCATACCTTTCTGTCTTTGCTAGCATAGGAGACAGGTTTGACAGGATGCACTCTATTCTCTGAGGTTTTATTAGAACTCATTTGTAAAGCATTTACATATACTGGGGAGTGGGGTGTGTGGTGGGAGTGTGGTTGAGGGCAGTTGTGATTGTCAGCCCAATTTCTTTATTGTTTTTGACTTATTTATTATTTCAAAAATACTTTATGTCCATTTTAATAATATTCAACATATATCAGTTAGTCTCTGCTATTCATGTTTATTTTTATATAAAATGATCAATTTCATCTAATTTTCAAGCTTGTTAATGTTATTTTTTGCATCCTAATTTAAAAAAAATCTCAGCTATATTTGTGGTTTTCTATTCCTCTCTTTCCTGTTAATGTTCATGCTTTTTCTGTCCCCATTTAAAAGTCAATGTAGCTATTGGCCTGTTAATGTGTTTTGGTTAAAATGACAGCTTTTAAAAATTCTTTCTCCTTCATCTTGGTTTTTAATTATAACTTCATATTTTTACTAATGGTACTTTTATGTTTTTCCTTACTTTTTCCCATGTTGTGATGGTACCCAGGACATTACACATGCTAGATAAGTGCATTACCACTGAGATACATCCCCAACCATAGTACATTATATTTGTCAGTATATTTCATAATCTTTGTGCTCTTATCTCTCTTTTCATGCCTTTCTTTTGGGTTTACTTCCTTTTGAGAGTGAGCATGTACCAGAAATAAACAGTTTTTGTTGTTTATCTGAAAACATTTGTTACTCTGTTTTGTCTTTACTGTTGAAGAGTATAGTACAGGTGGGAATAGAATCCCAGAAAAGGTGCCTTTTCCTATTCTTGAGACAGCATCTCTTTATGTTCCCCAGGTTGATCTTGAACTCTTGGGCTCAAGTAATCATCCTACCTCAGCTTCCCAAGTATCTGGGATTTCAGGCACCAGGTAAAAAAAGGCAATTTAAGAAACATTTCTTTATTGTGCATCCCACATTTAATAATTAGACCTATTGTGTGGTTATTTGGAGAAATGCTCATCCTCCTCCAGAATGACCTTTGCTTGTTTTGTTCTCTGTTGTATCCTCAGTCCTAAAACAATGCCAGACACATAGTTTCTAATTCATTATTATCATGCAAAATCATTATCAATGGTTCAATTTACTTAGGATGGTTTTGAAATATCTTTGTTTCACGTTCATCTTCTGCCATTTCCACTATTACCTAATTCAGTAAACTGCATTCTACCACATATTTAATTCTGAAATTTAACCAAAAATTCAATTCTCATTTTTTGGTTATTTCCAAAACCGCCAAAAAATGTCTTTGTGAACATTGTCATTCATGATAGACTTGCAATGTCAATACTGACAAACAATAGGGGAAGGTCATGAAGAGACAGTTGTGTGCACAAGTCACCTTGTAAGAGAAACTAACACACAGACAATGCACCACTTATATAAAACCACTGGCCTGACATGCTGTCTTGCAAGCCCAATTCTATCAAACATTTAGCTCTTCCTCTAAGATTAGATTTAGTTATTTTAGATTTAATAATTAATGGCTAATAATTGTATCCATTCAACAATCAGAGCTCACTATGTCTCAAATAACTCCAAAAGTGCCAATAATGTTTTTATAAAACACTTAAACTATGTGTGCATTTTTACAATTAAACTACAAATATTCCTTTGCTCCTTGGGTGTACCAGAAAGCACCCTGGCCTGGAACTAGCTGTCGTAGGTTGAAATCACATTCTTTGTTATTTCCCAAATTAAACTTTCTTATTCCTTGTTATTTCCAAAATTAAATCTTCTTGCATATGATTCATTTCTATCCCCCACACCTTTGCCATCTTTGAAGATAGCATTCTAATAAAATTAAGCATGTTTTTCTACCTGACTAACCACTTTACCAAAAGCTAGTGACCATCATTGATACTGAAGCTTAGAAGATAAGGAAAACCACCATGGTTAATGGGGAATGCTGAAAATTTGTATTGGCTATATTTGAAATACATGTATTATGTAGAGACTTAGTAGTCTTGCAGTTGAACAAATTTGTATGGATGCTTATTATGGCAATTGCTTGTACCAGTTGCTGTTCAAAACTACATTTGTGTATTCACTGGATGGTCATGCTTTTGTCTTTGTGGATTGGATACAATTTTTAAAAATCAACAGTGATAAACTCAGAAAAAATACATTCTTATTGGAAAAATGAGTTCTGAGATTCTATTGTTTATGAAATTTTTATTGAAAATATAATCCCATAAAATGTTGATGTACTTTTGCCATCCATATTGGTGAAACAATTGAGCACAAGAAATCTAAGTGTTCAAGTCTGTTCAAGAAGGATGAGTGTAAAACATGAGATGTGTGTAAATACATGGTTTAGCAAGTATAACTGTAGTAGTATGTTTAAAGATGTTTGAACTCAACCCAAGATAACTTTTTAAGATGTATTTTGCTCTATTTTCATCTATAAGTTTTTTATGCACTAACAAATGTGAACTAATGAGTGATATATGTCAAATAAATAAGTAAATAAAAGGAAGATCAATAGAGTAGAGGAAAGAGAATAGAAGGAGAGGGAGAGAGAGAGGAAAAGCTGAAGACCACTTCATACCAAAATGGAGTAAATAAAATTCCATGCTTGTTTGATTTTGTCCAAATTAACCCAACTACTATGTATGACTGTAATTCTCTAAGTAAAAAGGAAAGAAAAAGCAATATATGGCAGTTTTATTAGAACTCCACAGATAAGAAAACAATTCCAGTTTTATCAATGCCATCACATACTTCAAATAAAAATTCAATTAATTCCTGGAAATGGTTATTTTCAATTTAATTTATGAAATCAAAACAGTCACTAGAATTTCATTTAGTCAAAATTTAATCTGACATCACTCTGAATGCTAATATTAGTTATCATATTCTATCAACTGAAACAGAAGCTGCAAATATCAATGTCTATACACACACAGATGCACACACACAGACATCCAACATAGACTGAATAAAACAGAATTATAAAATTTCAGTTCTGTAGCTCGTGGAAAAAAAAACAAACTTTCAGAATGATATTATGTCCTTTTGCTCTTTGGTGCCATTATCAGTAGTGTTTAAAAATGTCTGCCCTTTGAAGAACTATTTTATAAGTCAACCTAAAGATCTCAGTGTGGTATTTAACATTTTGAAAAAAAATCCTATATTTTAATTGAAATTTATTCAAAGTCAGAAATTTTAGTCAAATAACCAGTTAACGGGCAGATGAAATATCCTCATTTCCGCCTAGTGGCAGCCGCTGTGCCAACCCACCCAGGCGCCTGCGGTGCTCCGCTGGCTTTATTGGTTGCAGCGCCTGGTGCCCCCTGAACTGGCGGGTCCAGAGCGATCCCAGGGGAATGACCCTGGTGCCGACCCTCTGGGGTCCTGTTCAGCCGCAGGAGACCCTCGGCCCAGCACGCGGCAGTGGGCTGCAAGTTTCAGCCCAGGCGACCACGGATGGTGCGCGCTGCAGGGCTCCAGCTGCATTAGTTCCAGTTGCTGCACAAGGTAGGGGTCGCTGGGGATGGTGGGACTGGCCTCCTGGGCCCAGGCGCGTGGCGCCTTCTCAGTGGCCTAGGGTGGGCACAAGCCAGGGTACCGCCTGGGTGGTGTAAGGTGGGTGCAGCCTGGGTGAGCTCCCGCTTGTGGGTCTGGACCTGGGGCACAGAATTGCGAACTTGGGGAGCGCGAGCTTCTGGGTCCCCGCCTTTCCCTAGGAGTCACCCAGTGGGGACTGCGCAGTAGCTAGGTCTGGAGGCCATGAATGGGTGACGCGGTGTGCCTTTAATCCTCAAAGAATGGAGGAGAGGGAAACTGAGCTAGCTAGAGTGCACTGTGCTGCTGCTCTTTCTTCCTTAATCAAAGCCACATGAAAAATTTAAAATTGCAACCCCACTCTCCACTCCTTAAAAGAATGTCAGAGACCATTCCCTTTACTCTGATTAAAGGTGGGTTGATTAGTGTCTGAGTCTCAGCACCACAGTCTTGTTAACTAAGGATGTGTGACATCTGCGGTGGACTTCAAATGTCAAGTGCCACTCACCCAACCCACCCTTTCAGTCCTCTGCCCTGGGCCCAGTCCTCCATGTCCCCCAAGGCCTGGTTCCCCACCCCAAGTGGGTGCTGTGCAATCCCTGAAGCAAAACTTTCAGTGTCCACAGCTTTGCCACTCAGCTGTTTCTCCCTCTGTTGACTATTTAGAAAACAGTAGTGATCTCTAAAATAGGGAAGGAGAATGCTGATTTCAAATGACCTTTTCTAAATGGAGATGCAATCTCTTGTACAAGAGCTTTCCCACCTAAATCTGAATTTCCCAACTAAAACTTTATCAAGCCTGCTAGTTGCATCTTTCACAGAAGACCCCTCTTTGATGGGGTCTTTAAAACATAGTAGTGCACTTGTTTTGCTGCTAGCTGCTTTAGAAAAATTAACTATACTATTCACTACTTCTATCCTGAAATACTGCCACACTAGGAAACTGTGTACTCTGGGTTTGATGGAAGTTGCCAGCACTGTGTCCTGTGTCTGGTGAAGGTCTTTTAGTTGTGCCAGTGATTTCAATTTGATAACGTTTTGAAGGTCTGAACTCAAATTATGGTCAGTTAGCTTGAAAACATAACTTTTAAAACAATGCTTATCTCATGTTTTCTGAGTCATCTCCCTAAGGCTTTCATAAATGCTGTCCTTGGTGTTTAACTATAATGAAAACAAATTGCTGTATTTCTGGTTAACTGTTCCATTACTTGTAAAAATTTATTTCACTTATCTGTGCTTTTTGCTTAATGATTTATTCTGTGACAAAAGAATTATCATTTTGTATAATGGAATATTTGGACCGACTATTTCAGTTATTCTTGGATTCATGAGAGTTAAGGGAACTCTTTGTTCATATTTTCTTATATCATTATAAGCTCCATTTAAATATTAAGGCTTAAATATTTTCAAGTATAATTTTTTCCTCCTAAACTTCTGAAGGAAGACATGGTTTCAACTTCATTAATATATAGAAAATAAATTAGCATGTATTTTGCTTGTGAATAATGTGCTCCGTGAAGTAGTATTGAAAGTATAATTAAAGAAAATACTTACTGAGAATTATATGGATGTACAACCAATTTCCTTTCTGGAAGACATTTTCATAAACCATCTAAAAGGTACCATTTGTGATTATTGTTTAGACTTTCCTTTTTAATTTTTCATGCTTACTTTACCAGACTTCTAAGGAAAATTTGGATAATTTTAGGATGATTGTCACTTGGATCTCATTTCAGTGTGGTTCCACCATTTACAATTTTATTTGTTCAATTAAGGTAATTTTATTCTGAGACAACTGTAGATGTACATGTAGTTGTGTTAAAAGAGAGAGACATCTTCTGCCCACTTTATGTAGAGGTGCCCACATCTTGACATTAAAGATGATATATCTCAAGTATAGACCATTTCTGTCACAAGGACCCCTCATGTTGACCTCTGATAACCACACCCATGTTCTCCTGCTGCCCTCTCCACCACTCCTGGCCACCATTAATCCTTTTCCATTTATATGAGTTTATCATTTCAAGAATGTGTAAATGAATTGTAGAATTTTGATGACCTGGGCTTTGGTTTTGAAAAGTAGAAATATTTCAGTTAATTACTGAAAGTTAGTAAATGTAATTCAGAAGCAGATCCCATATTATTCTTGGTTAGAACGATTGTTATATTTTCTAATTTTTTTCTTGGGTATGTGGGAGAGTTCAATGAGATGTAATGAGTATTTACTGTTAAATGAAGGTTGGAGAATTAATTACAGTTTTTTTTTCCAGGTAAACTCATTAGTATGATTTCCACTGAGATTTAAAAACATAGTAGTTGTCACTATTCCATGATGTTTTGTACTGGGGATGGAACCAGGGTCACCTCACTGCTGAACTACATGTAGTTTTTTATTTTTATTTTTTATTTTGAGGCAGGTTCTTACTAAGATGCTTAGGCTGACCTCAAACTTGCAGTTTGCCTACCTAGGCATGTGCCATCAATCTCACTTGCTACCCACTTTTTAATTAACAGAGATTTCCCCTTCTGAATCTTAACTGTTTGAATAGTTGCTGCAACTAGATTTACTTCAGAATTATGAAAACTCAAGAAAAGGTAACACTGTGATGAAACATATCTGAATCAAAAGTATATAGGTAGATTTCTACCAAAAGATTTAATAAAATACAGGATTACTTTGAGCACTCTATCTTCCTTTCTACTAATACTTTTAAAATATGAGAATAAATTGACAAGAGTACAAAGAAGTTCTTAAATTTTTTTCTAAGAATCTCAATTAGTTTATTGGCCTTCTTCCCATTTATATTTGATCATATGACACATAGTAACAGTTCAGTTATGACTTTATCTGTGGCTGAAGCCATACCTGACAGATGATGTGTATAAAAAATTGGAGGTCTGTGCCTGCCTTGGGGAAGCTCATAAGTAGGGTACAGATGCCCACATAATCAGCTAACTATATTAATGAGCTAAAACAGTTTCTCTTAGCAATGTCCACATGACATAAGTAACAGGTTGTATGTTACCTTCTATAAGGCAAATATAGGTTACTGATTTGGTGTCCTAGGAAGTTAAAATTACCCATTTGCAGATTTTTGCCTTTCTCCATGTTTTAAACATAAACTTTCAAGATTATAACCAAAGATGGGTATGGTGTTCAGACAATAAATAGCATTCTCTCTGTTTCCAATTTTCTAACATGGACATAAGACTGTAAGTTTGACTTTTAACATCATGTGAAAAGCAACAGAGAGACAGAGCTGAGAAAGAGAGAATGGGGGTGGGTGAATTGGCCAAAACCAACTCACTAAGACTTGGCACAAATTTGTTTACTTCGAGCTTTTTATGACCAAGTACCAAACAGCAAAACCTTTTGGTCATTTTGTAGTCATGTTTTGCTACACCAACTCTGCAAGTGTTCTGAGTGAAACAGGGTGTCCATGAAAGGATAATATACTGTGAAAATGTTACTTAATTTACATCAGATATGGGGTCCTCTTCAGTTGCCCAAGACCTTGATATCACCTAGAATGGCTGAAATATGTGACAGCTTTTCTGTGGGGTATAGAGGGAGAAACATTAAATATCTTGATGCAAACTTTGTCTCAGTACCAATGGAACATGATGTACTCAGATTAAAGAGACTTTGTTTTATACACTTATTCATCCTAAGTACATCAAACATTGCCTCCCATGTTTGAATAAATACATATAAAAATGATTGGATGTTACCAGATTATGAATCTCACAGATGACTTTGTGTCTTTCCTTGGACTTCCTCTGTGAGGGGGAAAAATACTTAGGATAGTTTGTTGCTAGATATGTTGCACCAGTCTGCTGTGTTGTATGCAAAAAGGGAAGTTCAACCCGAGAAGATTGTCCTTTTTCTCACCATAAGCCTCATTGAATTATCCCAAATTTTTCTGAAAAAAAAATAAAACCACATATTCCATTTGCACCAGTCATTGAAGACTTAGTAGAAAAATGTGTACTTCAGAGAACAGAGGAATTAACTTTGCAACAAAAATTTTTAAAATGCTCCAGCACATAATATCAAAGAGAATGATTAATTAAAATATCTGTTATCCATTTCAGTATTTTTTATACCATATTCCTAAAACCATTTTATATCCAATCTCTATTAATCTCTATTATCAATTGGTCAGTGTTATGAATCAGGGAACAATGAAGATAAAATTAATACAAACCAAAGCTAATTATTCTAACTGATGATTCTCCAAAATACTTCTAATATAAATTTCATATGTATTTTATATTTAATTGCATATTTATGTTTGTTTAATAGAATAAAATATAAGTATGAAAAATGACAAATATTCAAATCATCCTCATGGACCTGTGTAAAAACAGTTTTTTTTCCAAATTTATGAAAATATTTATTTTTCAGAATACAGAATAGACTGTCATCATACTGAATATTTTTCCAGAATATGAACAGTTTATTCTAGCAGAGCTAACCAATTATATATTGATAGAAGCCTAGGCTTTCATAGCACCCATTTCATCTAAGCTCAAATGGATATCCACAGAGCAAAAAGGTCTATTGAAATTAGAACACAAAGGGCAAATTTTACTGCTTCTGTCATTGGTGTTACTTTCTCCCTCTTCTTATTAATGGAGTTCTTGAGAACTGTATGCCTTCTGTGTATCTGAATATAATTGGAATTGACACTCATTAGTACACTAGCTCATATGCTAGACCAATGTCAAGCTTATCATCTTAATATAAGTGAATGTTAGCTAAACAGAGGAATTCTCACATATTTCATTCAATAACTGAAGTAGTGCAAACAAAATGACTCATTCCCTCATCTGTAGAAGGTCACAGTATTTTTTTTCAAATGACAAAATCAAACCACTTTTGTAATAAAAGGAAACAAAAAATCCATGTAATTAAATGCTATTTGGGTGAAAATGTATTATAGGGCATATAATATTTATTTGCTTTACATAAGTTTGCATATATTTAATGTAATCTCTCATATTTGGTATTTAATTAATGCCATACATGTAATACTTGAATATAAGTGGAATGAAATGAAGATTTTAAAAGGCCCCAAGAATCATATTGTTTTATTTCATCATTGTTATTTTAATACATTAGTGTTTTTCTTTATTAATTTGACTAAGCCAATTGTAGAGGTAAAATCCACAACCAAATCATATACAGTATACCTGAAAATACTTCAGTATGTCAGAAGTAGTGATTGTGATTAAACAAAAGTACTTCAATTCATGTATGATGATCTTACAAAATATTTTAGAAGTTTTATATGTTGTTTGCACTGTAATAAAATTGATCTGGATAATATGAGTAAAGTATGCTCAACTATGAATAAATGCAATTTATATTTGGCCCTGGATTGTTTAGGAGTACTACTTTTGTCTTCACATTTTATATAAGGAACATATTTTCACGATCTATTAGCTGTACTTTTGATTTATTAACAAAGGATAATACTTTAAGCCTAGTTCACCAACTCCTTACTCCCCCACACTTTTTTGTGGGATACTGGGGATTGAACTTAGGGACATTTTATGACACAGCACACTTATTTTCCTTTTCAACATGTAAGTTCTCCCTAGGGAGAATATGTAGTGCCATATCACAAGAGAGAGAATGTGCCGGTATCTTGAAGAAGTAAATTGGGTTTTGTAATAAATAGACAGACTTCTGTGAAGATGCTGGGAAAGGGGTTGTTCTAATGTCCCCAGGTGAAGAGATTCTCATACATAGGTCAGTGTTGTCTTGGGTTGTTATTCCTTCATTGGAAGGCCTGCTAAAAGATCAGAACATGTTAAAATATCATTGGGTTAATAATTGGATTTCATGAAGTTGCAATCTTTAAGAAGGATTTTGTATTGTATGCTAAGATGCTTTGAACATATCTTTTAAATAAAACTTTACCAAAAACTTTATAAGTATAATCTGGTGGTTGAAACTGTGGTAGAAAATATAGAGAAAACCTATATAATTTCTTCCATTTCTTCCTCCTAGTGGATCCCAGGATGCAACAGAATTCTAGTGTACTATGAAAGTGTTTGAACACAATTAGCATTATTTGGGTGATAATTAATCCGAAGACATACAACAACCAAAATATGAATTGTTGTCCTACCAATTACTATTTTATGATATCTTTGGTCAATTATTCTATGCCATCAAACATCAGTATCTTCAAGCATGCCAATTATTGTAGCAGTACAATTCAGAATAACCAAGTTATAGAACCATCAATGTGCCTGCCAATAGATAAATGGATAAAGAATGTGAGGTATATATATGTATATATGCACAATGGAGTTTTATGCAGTCAAAAGGAAGCATGGAATTTGATTTTTTGTTTGTAAATGACTGGAATTGGAGAACATCATACTAAGTTAAATAAGCCTGACTCAGAAAGTCAGGGGTTAAATGCTTTCTCTCATCTACTGATGTTGGACAGGAAAGAAAAAATGGTGGTGACTCTCATGAAAATGCTAGGGAGATCAATAAAGTAGAGAAAAGGGATAGAGAAGAACAGGACATGGGGGGGATGCGAGGAAGTACTAGGCAATGAAATCTAACGAATTATGCTGTGTTCACATATGAATATGTGAGATTAATATTGCTTATACACACATAACAAGTTTTCTGACAAATAATTTTGTTCCGTGTACTGAACAGAAATATTTCAATTACAATAAGTGACAGTGTCTTTTAGAGCTCTTGAACTGATGACAAAAGTAGTGATTACAATGTGTTAGCAATTTAAAATGCTTACTATCTGCTGGACATTGTGTGAAGAATATCATAAGCATCAACCCATGTAATCATCTCCTTGCAGGCAATGTCACCCTTGAATTATCCACAATGTTTTTTTTTTTAATTTTTTTTATTTATTTATTTTTATTATTATTATTTTTTATTTATTTATTTTTTACGTTTACATAGGGTAATGATGTTTTTTTTCCCTTCCCCCCCACCCCTCCCACCCCTCTTTTCCCTCTATACAGTCCTTCTTTCCTTCATTCTTACCGCTCTCCTTAGCCTAACTCTAAACCTAACCCTAAACCTAATGCTAACCCCTCCCAACCCCTATTATATGTCCTCATCCGCTTATCAGCGAGATCATTCATCCTTTATTTTTTTGAGATTGGCTTATCTCACTTAGCATGATATTCTCCAATTTCGACCATTTGCCTACAAATGCCATAATTTTATCATTCTTCATTGCGGAGTAATATTCCATTGTATAAATATGCCACAGTTTCTTTATCCATTCATCAACTGAAGGGCATCTAGGTTGGATCCACAATCTGGCTATGGTGAATTGAGCAGCAATGAACATTGATGTGGCTGTATCTCTGTAGTATGCTGATTTTAAGTCCTTTGGGTATAGGCCAAGGAGTGGGATAGCTGCGTCAAATGGTGTTTCCATTCCAAGCTTTCTGAGGAATCTCCACACTGCTTTCCAGAGTGGCTGCACTAATTTGCAACCCCACCAGCAATGTATGAGTGTTCCTTTTTCACCACATCCTCGCCAACACTTATTGTTGCTTGTGTTCTTGATAATTGCGATTCTAATTGGGGTGAGATGAAATCTTAGGGTAGTTTTGATTTGCATTTCCCTTATTACTAGGGATGTTGAACATTTTTTCATATATCTGTTGATTACTTGTACATCTTCTTCTGTGAAGTGTCTGTTCATTTCCTTAGCCCATTTGTTGATTGGATTATTTGTATTCTTCGTGTAGAGTTTTTTGAGTTCTTTATAGATTCTGGAAATTAGCGCTCTATCTGAGGTATGGTTGGCAAAAATATTCTCCCACTCTGTAGGCTCTCTCTTCACATTTCTGACAGTTTCCTTTGCTGAGAGAAAGCTTTTTAGTTTGAATCTATCCCAGTTGTTGATTCTTGCTTTTATTTCTTGTGCTATGGGAGTCCTGTTAAGGAAGTCTGATCCTAAGCCAACAAGTTGAAGATTTGGACCTACTTTTTCTTCTATAAGATGCAGGGTCTCTGGTCTGATTCCGAGGTCCTTGATCCATTTTGAGTTGAGTTTTGTGTAGGGTGAGAGATAGGGGTTTAATTTCATTCTGTTACATATGGTTTTCCAGTTTTCCCAGCACCATTTGTTGAAGAGGTTATCTTTTCTCCATTGCATATTTTTGGAACCTTTGTCTAGTATGAGAAAATTGTATTTATTTGGGTTTGTGTCCATGTCCTCTATTCTGTACCATTGATCAACCTGTCTATTTTGGTACCAATACCATGCAGTTTTTGTTACTATTGCTTTGTAGTATAGTTGAAGATCTGGTATTGCAATACCCCCTGCTTTGCTCTTGCTACTGAGGATTGCTTTAGCTATTCTAGGTTTTTTATTCTTCCAGATGAATTTCATAATTGCTTGCTCTATTTCTGCAAGGTACATCATTGGGATTTTAATTGGAATTGCATTGAATCTGTATAGCACTTTAGGTAGTATAGCCATTTTGACAATATTAATTCTGCCTATCCAGGAACATGGGAGATCTTTCCATCTTCTAAGGTTTTCTTTAATTTCTTTCTTTAGTGTTCTGTAGTTCTCATTGTAGAGGTCTTTCACCTCTTTTGTGAGATTGATTCCCAAGTATTTTATTTTTTTCGATGCTATTGTGAATGGGGTAGTTTTCCTAATTTCTCTTTCTGAAGATTCATCACTTATGTATAAAAATGCATTGGATTTATGAGCATTGATCTTGTAACCTGCTACTTTACTGAATTCACTTATGAGTTCTAAAAGTTTTCTGGTGGAATTTCCAGGTTCCTCTAAATATATAATCATGTCATCAGCGAACAGGGATAGTTTGAGTTCTTCTTTTCCTATTCGTATCCCTTTAATTTTTTTGGTTTGTCTGATTGCTCTGGCTAGAGTCTCAAGTACGATGTTCAATAGAAGCGGTGAAAGAGGGCATCCCTGCCTTGTTCCAGTTTTTAGGGGGAACGCTTTCTGTTTTTCACCATTTAGAATGATATTAGCCATGGGCTTAGCGTAGATTGCCTTTATAATGTTTAGGAATGTTCCCACTACCCCAATTTTTTCTAGTGTTTTGAGCATGAAGGGATGCTGTATTTTATCAAATGCTTTTTCTGCATCTATTGAAATAATAATGTGATTCTTAACTTTAAGTCTGTTGATATGGTGAATGACATTTATTGATTTCCGAATGTTGAACCAACCTTGCATCCCTGGGATAAAACCCACTTGATCATGGTGCACTATCTTTTTAATATATATTTGTATGCGATTTGCTAAAATTTTGTTGAGAATTTTTGCGTCGATGTTCATTAAGGATATTGGTCTGAAATTTTCTTTCCTCGATGTGTCTCTGTCTCGTTTAGGTATCAGGGTGATATTGGCTTCATAGAACGAATTTGGGAGGGTTCCCTCCTCTTCTATTTCATGGAATAGTTTGAGGAGTATTGGAATGAGCTCTTCTTTAAAGGTTTTGTAGAACTCGGCTGAGAACCCATCTGGTCCTGGACTTTTCTTTGTTGGTAGGCTTTTGATGACCTCTTCTATTTCATTGCTTGAAATTGGTTTATTTAAGTTGTGTATGTCCTCCTCGTTCAGTTTAGGTAGTTCATATGTCTCTAGAAATTTGTTGATGTCTTCGAGGTTTTCTGTTTTGTTGGAGTATAGATTTTCGAAATAGCTTCTAATTATGTTTTGTATTTCACTCGTGTCTGTTGTGATGTTTCCTTGTTCATTCTGAATTTTAGTAATTTGAGTTTTCTCCCTCTTTCTCTTTGTTAGTGTGGCTAAGGGTTTATCAATTTTGTTTATTTTTTCAAAGAACCAACTATTTATTTTGTTAATTTTTCCAATTGTTTCTTTTGTTTCGATTTCGTTGATTTCGGCTCTGATTTTAACTATTTCCTGTCTTCTACTACTTTTGGTATTGGTCTGCTCTTCTTTTTCTAGCTCTTTGAGCTGTAGTGTTAAGTCGTTTATTTGTTGACTTCTACTTCTTTTTTTGAATGCACCCCATGAAATAAATCTTCCTCTAAGTACTGCTTTTCATAGTGTCCCAGAGATTTTGATATGATGTGTCTTTGTTCTCGTTTACTTCTAAGAATTTTTTTATTTCCCCCCTGATGTCTTCTGTTATCCATTCATCATATAATAGTGTATTATTTAGTCTCCAGGTATTGGAGAAGTTTCTGTTTTTTATTCTGTCATTTATTTCTAATTTCAATCCATTATGATCTGATAGAGTACAAGGTAGTATCTCTATCTTCTTGTATTTGCTAACAGTAGCTTTGTGGCATAAAATATGGTCTATTTTAGAGAAGGATCCATGTGCTGCTGAGAAGAAAGTGTATTCGTTCTTTGTTGGATGGTATATTCTATATATGTCTGTTAAGTCTAAATTGCTGATTGTGTTGTTGAGATCTATAGTTTCTTTATTCAATTTTTTTTTGGACGATCTATCCAGTGGTGAGAGAGGTGTGTTAAAATCGCCTAGTATGATTGTGTTGTGGTCTATTTGATTTCTGGAATTGAGAAGGATTTGTTTGATGTACGTGGATGAGCCAATGTTCGGGGCATAGATATTTATGATTGTTATGTCTTGCTGATTTATGCTTCCCTTAAGCAGCATGTAATGTCCTTCTTTATCCCTTCTGACTAGTTTTGGTTTGAAGTCCACATTATCTGAAATGAGGATGGATACTCCAGCTTTTTTGCTGTGTCCATGTGCATGGTATGTTTTTCCCCATCCTTTCACTTTTAGTCTATGGGTGTCTCTTTCTATGAGATGAGTCTCTTGCAGGCAGCATATTGTTGGATTTTTCTTTTTAATCCAATCTGCCAGTCTGTGTCTTTTGATTGATGAATTCAGGCCATTAACATTCAGGGTTATTATTGTGATATGATTTGTATTCCCAGTCAATTGACTCATATTTGTTTTTGACATGATTTGGTTTCTCCTTTATTTGGCTATTCCTTTAGGCTAGCGCCTCCTGTTGCTGATTTGCATCGTTGTTTTTCATCTCTTCCTCATGGAATATTTTGCTGAGAATGTTCTGTAATGGCGGCTTTCTTTTTGTAAACTCCTTTAGCTTTTGTTTATCATGGAAGGATCTTATTTCATCATCAAATTTGAAGGTAAGTTTTGCTGGGTATAAGATTCTTGGTTGGCATCCGTTTTCTTTCAGGGCTTGGTAAATGTTGTTCCAGGCCCTTCTGGCTTTTAGGGTCTGGATTGAAAAATCTGCTGATATTCTTATTGGTTTACCTCTGAATGTAATTTGATTCTTTTCTCGCGCGGCCTTTAAAATTCTGTGTTTATTTTGTTGTTAGGTATTTTCATAATAATGTGCCTTGGTGTGGGTCTGTTGTAATTTTGTATGTTTGGAGTTCTATAAGCCTCTTGTACTTGGTTTTCCATTTCATTCTTCAGATTTGGGAAATTTTCTGTTATTATTTCATTGAATAGATTGTTCATTCCTTTGGTTTGTTTCTCTAAGCCTTCCTCAATCCCAATAATTCTTAAATTTGTCCTTTTCATGATATCCCATAATTCTTGTAGATTCTGTTCATGATTTCTTACCATCTTTTCTGTTTGGCCAACTTTGCTTTCAAGATTAAATAATTTGTCTTCAATGTCTGAGGTTCTGTCTTCCAGGTGTTATATCCTATTGGTTATGCTTTCTATGAAGTTTTTAACTTGGTTTATTGTTTCCTTCATTTCAAGGATTTCAGTTTGGTTTTTTTTCAGTATCTCTAATTCTTTATTGAAATGATCTCTTGCGTCCCGTATTTGGTCTTTTACTGTTGATTGGTGCGATCATTTAATGCCTGCATTTGGTCTTTCATCTCCTCCTTCAATGCCTGCATTTGCTCTTTCTTCTCCTCATTAGCTTCCCTGATCGTTTTAATGACGTACATTCTGAACTCCCTTTCTGACATTTCTTCTGCTGTGCTGTCTTTGGGTTTTATTGATGTAGTATCTAGGTTTGTTTGGGACATTTTCTTCCCTTGTTTTCTCATATTGGTCAGTTGTCAGTGGGACCCTGAAATATTGCAGTTTTCCGCTATTGGCTTATAGTGTCCCGGTAGATTTCCAGTGTATCACCTCCCAGCCTTCAGTAGCCTGATGTTTTGGAGGAATCTGATAAAGCAGCGTATCTGAAGAAAACTGCCCCTAGCCCCCTGCTGGTTCCACGATTTGGAACTGGCTCTGTGCTGAAATGCTCTCACTGTGGGCCTGCACCGTGCAGCTGGCCGTGTGGGAGGAGCCCACTGCCGGAGTGAGGAAGGCTACCTTGGGAAGACTCTAGCTGCCCTGCCTGGCTCCAATAAGCCACCTCTATCTGGGCCTGCCACCCGGGCCGCGCTTTACCCAGTGGGCAGACTCACCCGTGGCTCTATTTCAGTCCGAGTCTCTCAATGCCTCCCCTTCTTAACTCCTGGGTTCTGGAGCAACAGGGGGTGCAGTCTCCCTCTAGGCCGCCATCTTGGATCGCCCCATGAAGAGAGCCTGCAGCCGGAGTGGGCAGAGCCGCCTGAAGAGGTCTCTGGCTGCCCTGCCCTGATCCCAGAGGCTGCTTGTGGATCGAGGTTCTCCGTTGGTTCGGGGGCTTGTGGCTGGTTCTATGTAGAAAGTCTCTCACTGGGCGGTCAGCTCCGAGAAGCTAGCCTTGAACGGCACCTCCCACCGCAGGGGTCCAGACTACTTGGGGAAGTCTCTGGCTGCCCTATCTGGTCCCTGAATTTGCTTGTGTGCCGGAGTACGCTGCGCTGCACTGGGACTTGGAGCTTGTTCTGGTCAGAAAGGCTCTCACTAGCGAGCCAGTTCCGTTCCGAGAACCTGGAGAAGCTGGCTGTGTGGGTGGGGCCCACCGCTGGAGTGCGCAGGGCTGCCTTGGATGACTCTAGCTGCCCTGCCTGGCTCCGATAAGCCACCTCTATCTGGGCCTGCTACCCGGGCCACGCTTTACCCAGTGGGCAGACTCACCCGTGGTTCTATTTCAGTCCGAGTCTCTCAATGCCTCCTCTTCTTAACTCCTGGGTTCTGGAGCGACAGGGGGTGCAGTCTCCCTCTAGGCTGCCATCTTGGATCCTATCCACAATGTTTATAGTGATCTGTGTAATATAAAACCAAATGTTCCTCTGAAGTATTGCCATGCATTCCAATGCTAAGGCTTAGAATATAGAGTGTTATCATACATACATAATACAAATACATAATACAAATTTGATGGAATTTTATGTTATTCTCTTGATCTTGTTTATTAAAAATAAATAATTAACAATGAAAGATATACTTAAAATTAAAAATAAATTCGCTACTAATACATCAAAATAAAGTATGAATGTAAAATAATTATTTTAGTAAATTAAAAGTAGGTAGATTGCAACTAATTACAGCAGTTTCATACTTCATTACAAGCTTTTATTGAATACCCTGGGACACGTCTTAGCTTCCTTGATAAATAAATTTTGTGTATTGCTGTTATAGAAGCCATTTTTGTTTTCAACCCTAAAAATCACTGTAATGTGTACATATCTAGAGCACTTTGTTTTACATGCCTGCACCATGTGGTAAGGAAGAGTAAAGGTTTATGGAGTGACACTCAGAGTTAAGAATACAAGGTGACTCAATCTGTATACCTAAAAATTTGCCAGGATTAAAATACATGAGGACTATATGAGGAGGATGCATTTACTTGGAGAACAGGAGAGCGAAAGTCACACTGTGACAGATCTCTAGATCTTAGTATTTCTAGTTAGTAAATTCATCTTTGCATCTGTTCCTGTGTTTCTAATTCTATTCATTCTTCCTTCTGATTATTGCCTGTGGACACAAGCCTCTGGGAGGGAGGCATACATCAAGCATACAAGTCTAAGTGCTCTTGAGTCACTCTTATTATATAATTAGTAAAACCATATAATATCTCTTTCAGATGGACAAACTGGATGATAGCAAGAGTGATGCTGCACATATAGAGTGCTTTCTTCCAAATGTGTAAACAATATTTGCCACTAAATTTTATGTATTTGACCCTTAAAATTCCTTTGTGTAGGTAGGGTAAATTCTTTAAATCATGGAGTTGAGGCCAAAAGAGAACAAGGATTTCCCAAAGTTAAATGAATATTGTTGACATTGTGTAAAATTGAACACCTTTAAATGTTTTTAGATGAATACTAGAGTCAACTATTATGCAAATTTATCTGCAAAATCATTCCAAAAAATTCTTTAAAGGTTTCTTTATCTTCTATACTTTGCCCACTTCCCATAAAAATTTTTAGAAAGGGCTACTGCATTATTATTTAGTTGTCTCCAACTGTAAGAGTAAACCAGGGGTTAATTCAGACATCAAAAATTCTTTACAGCAAAAAATCCCAGGAATAAACTGTAGTCCATTTCAGTTTGTAGCAAAAGTGGTTGTGGAAATTTGCAGCCTGAAGTCTACATTTAGATTTTTCTCTTTGTACATAATGAATATCCCTATGAAATAGAGATGAGCATCTTTAAGACATGCACTCCTGACTGAGGAATCAAAGGACTTTGCCACCACTTCCAACCTCCTAGAGCTTTCCTTATGAAAGAAGAATCCCAAAAGATGCAGCAGCAGGACCAAGCCTCCTGGCTGTGTCCCAGAAACCAAGCAGTGAGTTTACTTTTCCTCTTTAATAGAACCTTCTTTCAGCAAAAATGTTCATTTCATGAGCATAAATTTTGTACAAAGGCAAACATCCAAACTTCCAGGCAGATGAAGCATTTTTCTTTCACATTTTCCAGTAAGTGTTTTTAAGAAAAGGATAGAGCTTTAGTGGAATTTTTACAAATCAGTAAAAGATGTGGCTTCTCTATACCAGCAGCAATTAGCAATACAGTAGCAATATTGTTTCTTCTTGCTTCAGCTTTTTTCCCCTTTTATATCTTGCCTGGAGCAGGTCAAAGGCAAAGACAATGCTGTAGGTGCTTCAGGGCTTTCCTGGTTCTCTAATACACTCCACTGTGTGTTTCCTCATGTGGTCCCATTGGACAAAGGAGGATGTCAGTGATGAGTGTCAGAAGACTGTGATGGCCTGCCTGGACACTGATGCTGATTACTATGAGAATTAACATGATTTCTACAGGAGACTTTCCTTAGCCCCTTAATATGATATAAATTGTGTGAAATCACTCTATCTTACTCACCCTGTAATGTAGTTTCTAGAGTATTAACACTGATGTTCAATGTAAGGCCTCTGTAATTTACCATCACCCACGCTTGATTTTAATCTTTGAGTGCAAAGATTAAAAGATTGTATAAGAAACCAAAAAAGGCAGAAGAATTAGTGTGACAGCTGAATTTCTACATTTGTCGTTGTCAGTCTGAACCAACTGTGGGAACCTGTGAAGAATGGCATTGCCTTTTGCAAATGAGCAAACTGGGGCCTAAGCACTAAAAACTAAAGAGAATATATAAAACTTGAGAGGTGACTCTTACATATAACAATGTTTGACATCTGAATGCCACATAAAATTCAGAAATTCTTCATCGTGTGCAAAATAATTCATGTAGTATTAATGAAAAAGTAGCTCATACTATATTTAAATTCACTGTACAGTGATCTTAATTTATGGTAAAATTTTACATATATATTCAAAGGGAGAAAACTGTCAAATTATTGACACTGATTTTCTTTAAGATTTTTCATGATTTTAAGTATTAGTATTCAAAAATCTCCCTTTAAATAAAACCTCCCACAATGCACACATAATTGTTGTATTCATGTCTGTATTTCCATATCAATCATCTTTTTTTCTGAAATAACTGTAATATTGGTGTGAAATTTACTAACGTATTCTCCCCATTGATACAGTCTTTTAATTTTATTGGGAAAAGTTTTGTAACTGCCCTCTCTCCTCTTTCTCCAGTCACTCTTTATGGTAAAATTCAATGAAAACTATGGACGTTTTCTCAGTAAGTTCTTCTTTGTAGAAACCCAGATTCCTTTAAGCTCTCCCATTCTTTCCATTCTTTAATTTCCTCCTGTCTTTCTTCTCTCATCCGCATCCAACTTGAATTTCATGTTTATCAAGACAAGCTCCCATTTACAGGGTTTCTTTTAAAAAATCTTTATTAATGCATTACAATTTTAAATAAACTATGTTCTATTTTGACATAGTTGCACAAGCATAGAATATAATTTGCTCCAGTTCAGGCCCCACATTTACCCCATTAGATTTCCTCCTTGTTCCCCTGTTGCCTTTTCTCTATTCTATTGGTCTTTCTTCTATTTATTGATATTTTTCATTTGTTATTTATTTATTTTTATATTCATTTATATATTGGTTCTTTTTGGCTATGACAATAAAATCCATTTTGATATAATTTTACAAGCATGGAATATATCCTTTTCTAATTAGGACCTCACTATGTGGATGTACCTGGTGATGGGGTTCAGTGTGTTGTTTTCATATATATATGAAAATTATGTCAGTTTTATTCCACTCTCTTTACTCTCTTTCCTTTTCCTATTCCCCTCCCTTCCACCCATTTCACATTGTCTAATCTACTGAAATTCCATTATTCTCCTTATGCCCTCCTTAACGTGATTAACCTCCACATATCAGAAAGCATTCAACCTTTGGCTTTTGGAATTGGCTTATTTCACTTAGCATGATAGTCTACAGATCTGTCTATTCAGTGTCAAATGCCATAAAGCCATTCTTTTTTATGTCATTCTTTTTTATGCCCAGGTAATATTCCAGGGTGTATATATACCACATTTTCTTTATTCATTCATCTGTTGAAGGGCAACCCAGTTTGTCCCATAGCTTAGCTATTGCAAAGTGAGCTGCTTTAAACATTGATGTGGGCACATCATTATAGTTTGCTGATTTTAACTACTTTGTGTACCGAGAATGGGATAACTTGGTCAAATGGTAGCTCCATTCCTAGTTTTTGAGGATATCCATACTGCTTTTCAGGGTGGTTGCAACAATTTGTAGTTCCACCAGCAATGTATGAATGAATCTTGTTCCCCATGTGCTCACAGGCTCATGAACTTTATTGTTACTTGTATTCTTGAAAATTGCTATTCTAAGTGATGAAAATCTCAGTGTAGTTTTAATTTGCATTATTCTAATAGCAAGAGAGGTTGACATTTTCTCACATATTTGTTCCCCATTTGTATTTCCTCTTCTATAAAGTGTCTCTTCAATTCTTTTGCCCATTTATTGATTTTTTTTTTACATTAAGCTTTGAATTTATGTTTGTCCTGGAAAGTAACACCCTATCTAAGGAGCAGATTGCAAAGTATTTTTCCTCCAATGTATAGGTTTTCTCTCCATGCTCTTGATTGTGTCTTTTGCTATGAAGAAGTTTTTTAGTTTGATGCAATCACATTCATTGTCATTTTTTTTGGCAGTACTGGGGATTGAATCTAGGACCTTGTGCTTACTAAGCAAGCACTCTATCTACTGAACTATATCCCCAGCCCTTGTCTTTTGATTGCAATTTCTGTGTTTTAAGTATCTTTTTGAGGAGTCAGTTTCTATACCAATATGTTGAATTGTTGGTCTAACAATTTTTTCCAGTGTGTGCAGTATTGCTGATCCTATACTATGTCCTTGATCCACATTGAGTTAAGTTTTGTGTAGGATGAGAGATAAGGTTAACTTTCAACATATTACATATGGATTTCCAATTTTTCTAGCACCATTTGATGAAGAGGCTATCTTTTATCCAATGCATGTTTTTGGTGCCTTTGTTTAGTTTGAGATAACTATATTCATGTGGGTTTGTCTCTGTGCCTTCTATTCTACTCCATTGGTGGTCTTGCCTCTTTTGGTGCCAATACCATGCTATTGTGTTACTATAGCTCTAGAGTATAAAGTCTGTATCATGATACCTCATCCTTTACTTTTCCTGCTAAGGATTGCTTTTGCTATTCTGGGCTTCTTATTTTTACGATTGAATTTTATGTCCACTTTTTTTTATTTCCATGAAGAATGTATTGGAATTTTGATGGAATTTTCACTGTGTCTGTATAGTGTTTTTGGTTCTGTGGCCATCATGGCAATAATAATTCTGCCTATCCAATAACATGAGAGATTCTTCCATTCTTCCATCTTCTGAGGCCTTCCTCAATTTCTTCATTTAGTGTTTTTTTTTTTCGCTATAGAGGTCTTTCACTTCTTTTGATAGATCAATTCCCAAGTATTGTATTTTTTTAATATTTAAGGGGTTATTGTGAATGGGTTAGTTTTCTTAATTTATCTTTCAGCTGATTTTTCTTGGAGTGTAGGTGTGCAATTGGTCTCTGAGTGTAAATTTTGAATCCTGCTAATTTTCTGATTTAATTTATGAGTTCTACAGTGTTTCTGGTGAATTTTTGGAGTCTAGTAAATATAGGATCATACTGCTAGCAAACAGGGATAGGTTTAGCACTTCTTTTCCTAACTGTGTTTCTTCAATTTCTTTCTTTTGCCTAATTTTTTTGAGTAGGTATTCTAGGACTATGATGAATAGAGTGTAAAAGTGGGCATTCCTTCTTGTTCCTCTTTTTAGAGGGAATTGTTTCAGTTATTCTCTGTAGGGTTGGTGTACACAGCTTTTACAATATTGAGTTATGTTCCTTCTATCCCTACTTTTTCTAGTGTTTTGATCACAAATGTATTATGCATTATGTATTTTGCCAAATGCTTTTCCTGCAGCTATTGAGGTAATCATGTGATTCCCATCTTTAAGTCTATTGATGTGATGGATTATGTTTATTGATTTCCCTATGTTAAAAGAAACTTTCAGCCCTGGAAGGAACTCCATTTGATCATGGTGCATACATTTTTAATTTTTTTTTTTGTAATTTGCCAGTATTTTACTGAGAATCCTTTATCATAAGAATATTGATATAAAGTTTTCTTTCCTTAATATGTCTTTGTCTTATTTTCTTATCAGGGTGATATAAACTACATACAGTGTGTTTCAAGGAGTTTCCTTCTATTATTAATTGTAGAATAATTTAAGAAGGTTTTGTATGAATTTTTAAAAATCTGGTGTTGACTCACCTGAGAATCCATCTGGTCCTAGGATTTTCTTAGTTGGTAGCCTTTTGATGGCATCTTCGATTTCATTACTTGAAATTGATATGTTCACATTTTTTGTATAATCCTGGTTCAATTAGTGGTATGTCATATGTCTTTCAACATCTTCAAGATTTTCTATCTCATTGGAATATAAATTCTCAAAATACTTTTGATTATCCTCTGTATTTCAGTAGTATCTGTAGTAATATTTCCATTTTCATCACAGATTTTAATAAATTAATTTTTCTGTCTCGGTTAGCTTGGTTAAGTGTTAATCAATTTTACTTATTTTTTCAGAGAACCAACTTTTTGATTCATTGATATTTTTAAAAAATTGTTTAAAAAATCAATTTTATTGATTTTGGCTCTGATTTTAACTATTTCCTGTGTTATACTGATTTCTGTGTTGATTTGTTGTTTTTGTATTGGGGTCATAAGATGTAATGTAAGAGTATTTGGTGTCTTTCAGTTTTTTTTTGATGTATGAAGTTTTTTTTGATGTATTGAAAGTTCAATGTTATTAACTTTCTTCTTAAAATCACCTTCTTAGTGTCCTGGAGATTCTGGTGTTTTGCATCATTATTCTCTTTTGCTTCTATGTAACTTTTATATCACCCCTAATTTCTTCTGCTCTCAATTCATCATTCACTAGTGAATTTTTCAAATTCCAGGTATTTGGGTAAGTTTTATTTATCTTAGTCCTTATTTCAAATTATTTCACCATTATGATCTGATAGAATGCAAGGTATTATTTATTTTTTGAAATTGCCTAAAGTTTATTTGTGTCCTAAAATATAGTCTATTTTAGAAAATTTTACAGGTACTGCTGAGAAGAAATTGTGTTCAGTAACTGATGGATGAAATGTTATACATATATTATTATAAGTATAATATATAGTCTAAATTATACTTTTTTAGTTCTGTACATTGTTTATTTAGTTTTGTTTGTATAATCTCTCTAATGATGAGAGATTATTTTTCTAGTGTTTTGATCACAAATGTATTATGCATTATGTATTTTGCCAAATGCTTTTCCTGCATTTCTCTCTAATGATGAGAGATTATTATTAAAATCACTATTATTTTATTGTGGTCTTTTTAATTCTGGATATTGAGAAGGGTTTGTTTTATATCTGTAGATGCTCCATTTTGGGGACATAAATAGTTAAAACTGTTAATTCTTATTATTTCATAACTGAAGCATTATGAAATGACCTTCTTTGTCTCTTTTAATTAACTTTAGCTTGAATCCCACTTTATCAGATATGAGACTAGAAACACCTGCTTGCTTATTGATCCATGTGAGTGATAAGTTTCTTGTCACCTATTTATCTTCAGTCTGTGTATGTCTTTGCCTATGAGCTGAGTCTCTTGGAAACAGCATATTGTTGAGTCTAGTTTTTTAATACAACCTATGTCTTTTGATTGATGAATTGAGCCCATTAAAGCACAGAAGTATTATTTTATTTCCTGTCATTTTGATTTATTTCTAGTTTTAAAGTTGAATTTGATTTTCCTTTGATTCTCCTAGTATAATTTCATCCTCTGATGGTTTTCATGTTTTCTCCATGTCTTCTTCATGGAAACATTTTATTGAATATGTTTGTAGTTCCAACTTTCAAGCTGTGAATTCTTTTGTTTATCATGGAAGGTTTTTATTTTATCCTCAAATATGAACCTTAATTTTCCTGGTTATAGTATTCATGGATGGTAAACATTGTCCTTTATAATTCTGTGCAAAATATTTCAAGTCCTCCTAGTTTTTAGCATTTGGGTTGAAAAATCAGCTGAAATCTACAATGGTTAATTTCTAAATGTGACCAGTCTTTTCTCTCTAGCTCCTCTTCAAATTCCATCCTTTTTCTGTAAGTTAGGCATTTTTATAATAATGTCCTGTAATGCTTAATTTGAATTATCAACTTGACTGGATTAAGAGATGCTGATGATTAAGAGGCCTCTGTGTGTGTCAACCAGGGTGTGTCTAGGAATGATTGGAACGTGGGATAGCAAACTCAAGTGGAGATCCTCCATCAGTGTGGGTGGCACTGCCCAACAGGATGGAATAAAAGCTGTAAGAATAAGATAGCAGATGCAGATGGAAGCTTCGCTCTTCTTGAAGGGGTTTTTGATCAGTGCTTTGATTGTCTGAGTATATCAGACTCTCACTTCTTCACTCTTCCAAAATAGACTCTGCCAGTGATTCTCCACAAAGTTTCCAGAAGCCTTGTTCTTGAACTAGGGTAGCACTGTTGATCCTTCTTATTCTGGGGTTTCTGTGTCTTGGACTGTGTAGCTTCTGGTTCTTCCATCTCTCTTGCTGCAGACAGCCATTGTGGACTGCCCAACTTCTGGTCATGTAAGCCAATCTAATAAATCCTCTTTGATAATCATACTTCCTGTTGACTCTGTTCCTCTCGAGAACCCTGACTAATATATATCCCTTGAAATGTGTTTGTTGTAATTTTATATATTTGGAGTCCTGTATGACTCCTGTATTTGATTTTCCATTTCATTTTTAAGATTTAGGAATTTTTCTATTTTTATTTTATTGAAAATATTGTGTATTTCTTTAATTTGTACCTCAGAGCCCCTTTAAATCCTAAATTTGACCTTGTAATATCATTCCATATTTCTTGAAAATTCTGTTCATGGTCTCTTAACATCTTTTATCCATGATCAAGTTAAGTTTTAAGATTATGTATATTGCTTTTGTTGCCTGAAAATCTTTCAAATGATCTAGTCTATTGGTAATGCTTTCCATTGAATTTTAAATTTGTTTTATTGATTCTTCCATTTCAAGAATTACCAATTTGGGCTGGGGTTGTGGCTCAGTTGTAGAGCACTTGCATAGCATGCATGAGGCACTGGGTTTGATCTGGAACACCATATTAAAAAAAAAAGAATTGCCAGTTAATTTTTCTTCAAACTCTCTGATTCCGTAATGAAGTGATCTTTCACTTCTTGTATTTTCTCTGTGATTTTACTCCTTCCATTGTATTTTACTTCTTAGATCATCTTATCTGTGTACTTTTTAAATTTCTCACCTGACGTTTTCTTCTCTGCAGTGTCAGTGGAGTCTATTGTTAAATAATACTGTGTTGTTTTGGATGTTTTCTTCCATTGCTTTCACATATTGTTTATGTGTCTACCCATCTGTTCAAATGGATCAGAAGAAGGAGGGCTTCTACTCTATAAGCTTTGAGGAATCCTGTAGACTTGGGGTGCCTCACAGATTGGGGGAGCTAAATAACAACTAAAACTTATGTGAATGACATATGGAATTAAATCACATACTTATTTCCTATTGTCACATCTAATTTGTTGGTTGATACAATAAACAGAAATGGTAGGATAGCATTTTCTATCAGTAAAGACCATTGGTAATCATGAATCATATCTGTCATAAAATCAAACAGTATATATTATCTTTGACTTGCTGTGTATTAATTTTTGCTATTACATTAGTGGTGCAGTCTGACATTTTATAAACTAACCAATACCAAGAGAAGTTAAACATACAGTTAAATAAGAGGGACAAAAAAGAGATGAGTGGGTAGAAAAAGGTTTGCAATTTAAAAAGTTGAATAGGGATGATGCAGAGGCAAAATAAGTGTTATTTCTGAGGGGGAGGACAAAATAAAGGAAAAAAAATAAAAGGAAGAGAGAAAGATGAATGATGAGTTTGGCTTCTATTGACTCAGCTTCTATTTATTTATTGATGTGTAAATTAGTGATTATAGGTATACATAAAATTGAAATTCACTGTGCTTTATTCATATATGTGCATAAGAGAGTTTGGTTTGCTTTATTCTCCTATTTATCCCACTTTTGTCCTCCCTCTTTTGCTATAACCCCTTCCTCTACTCCACAGATGGCTCTTTTATTTTTGACAAAATACCCCTTTTTCCATTATTTCATCTAGCATTCACACATGATGGGAAATAATTGTCTTTTGACTTTCTGAATCTGGCTTATTTTACATAGAATCAAGTTCTCCAATTTCATCGGTTTTCCACCAAATGCTATCATTTCATTCTTCTGTATAACTAAGTAAAATGTCATTTTGAATGTACACCATATTTTCTTTATCCATTAGTCTGTTTTTGGGTATGTGGGTTGGTTCTATAATTTGGTTCTTGTGAATTGTGTTGCTACAAACACTGAGGTGGCTGTTCCTGTACAGTATGCTGATTTTAGATATTTGGATATATATCAGGGAATGGGACAACTGGGTCATATGGTGGTTCCATTCCAGCTTTTGAAAGGGATATCCATAGGGTTTTCCAGAATTTGCTATCCTACCAACACTGTGTAAGTGTACATTTTCCCTCACATTATTCCTTTTGATCTTCTTAAAAATTCTTTTTAGATATACTTGACAGTAGGGTATATTTTACATATTATACACATATGAAGTGTAACTTCCCATTCTTGTGCTATACATAATGTGGAGTTACACTGGTCTTGTATGTATAATCTCCCCCCAAATGTTCTCTCTGATAGGTGGATATCCCACATTAATCTTGAAAATTGCTATTATGTGTGAAGTGAGATAAAAATCTCTATTTAGTTCTTTTTAAATGTAATGATGTTATTGAGGTATAGGAAAAGAGCAAGGACACAATAATAATAGACTCTCCTTCATGTAGTTTTGACTTGCATTTCACTGATTTCTAGGCATGTTGAACATTTTTTCATATATATGTTGGTCATTTGTGTTTCTTATTTTAAGCAATGTCTGTTTAGATTCTTTGCCCATTTAGTAATTGTGGTGGTTCATGTTTTTTTATTTGTTTTATATTCTGTATATTAATTTCCTGTCATTAGGAGCAGGTGAAAAAGATTTTATCACATTGGTAGACTCTCTATTCACATTCTTGTTTCCTTTGTTGGGCACAAGTTTTGAAATTTGATTTTATCCCACTTATTGATACTTGCTTTTATTTCTTATGCTTTAGAAGTCTTATTTAAGGCAGTTGATTCTTTTGTCAATATGTTGGAGTGTTGGACCTACATTTTCTTTAAGCACTTCTAGAATTTCTGGTTTAATTCCTAAGTCTTTGATCCACTGGAGCTGACTTTGGTGCAGTGTGAGAGATAGGGATCAAGTTTTATTTTTTCTAAATATGCATATCTAATTTTCATATCATCATTTGTTAAAGTTTCTCCTTCCTATAACATATGTTTTTGGCACCTTTGTCACATATCATTTTATGTATCTATGTGGATTTTTCTGTATTTTCTATTCCATTGGTCTTAAAGTCTGTTTTGGTAATACAGTTTGTATATAATAGCTCTATAACATAATTGTTTATCTGGTATTGTGATGCTTTCAGCATCCATTTTTTCATTCAGTGTACTTTGGATATTCTATGTCTCTTAATTGTACAAATGAATTTTTGAACTGCTTTTTTGTCGGTGTACCTTATAAAGAATGCCATTGATATTTTGATTGGGATTGTATTGTCTATTTACTGCTCTATGTAGTATAGCAATTCTGATAATATTAATCCTGCTTATTCAAGGATATGGGAAGTATTTCCACCTCCTAAGGTCCACTTTCATTTTTTTAAATTTAGTGTTCTCTAGTTTTCATTGTTGATATCTTTCACCTCATAGGTTAGATTTTTTTTCCCAAGAATTTTTTAGGGAACTATGATTGAGATTTTTTTCCCAATTTCTTTTGTGGCAGGTTTACTCTTGCAATACAGGAATGCTTTTGATTTATGTATGTTGTTCTTATATCCAGCTCCTTTAGTAAATTGGGTTATAACCTCTATAAATTCGCTAACGTAGCATTTTAAATCTTCTAAGTTAAGGTTCTTGTCATCATCAGAGACAAGTAAATTTTTTTTTCCTATGTGCATGCCATTAGATTTCTTCTCTTTCCTGATTGCTCTGGCTTGAATTTCAAGTTGAATAGGAGTGGTGAGAGTTTATATCCTTGCTTTCTTCTTGTTGTTTTACAGAAAGTGATTTAATTTTCCTCCCTTCACTATAATGTTAGCTTTGGGTTTCTCATATTTGGCTTTCATAATGTTAAAGAAATTTCCTTCTATCACTAGTTTCTCTAGAGTTTTAAAGATGAATGGTTGCTGGATGATGTCAGAAGACTTTTCTGCTTCTGTTGAGATAATAATGTGAATTTGTACTTAAATATGTTTATGCAGTGAATTACACACACACACACACACACACATAGTAATATGTAAGATATTACTCTATAGAGTTATATGAAAAATTTATATTTTTTGGTACAGGCTATTTAACCTAGCCATGACTTGCTGACTAGCAACATATGCTACTAGTCACTTTTTAAATGTTTTCTATGGCCATGTGACACCATCCAGCAGAGTCAGTTTGGCACAGGAGACAAATGAATAGTGAGGCTCTTGAATTCAGAATGATTTAGTGTAGATTCAGGAAACCGGGGAACCGGAACCCCGGCGCTCGAGGAGAGCTGGCTTATATCCCCTCCAGGAGGTGAAGGGTAGGGCTGACACCAATTATGGGAAGATCAGGTGAGGAGCCAGCTGCCCAATCATGGTAAAGGTCAAAATTGAGCAGGCACGATCAGGAGCACTGGAGAACACATGTGCCTCCATTGTATGCATGGACTTAATTGAATACGGCCAATGACAAATCACCTGAGTGTGCTTATGTTAATTAACCTCCTCACTGCCAATGTGACCAAAACAACTTCTGGCTGGCTGCCAGGTGCGATCTTGGCATAGTCCACATGGCATAACCCCCAAAAGCCATGCCCAGAGGTATTTTTCCTGAGTGCTGCAGCTGCTCACACAGCCACCACATACTCCACCACAGATGCTGCCCCTGAAGATGCCACCAAAAGCATTATACAGATTTAGTGCAATTCCTATTAAGGTCCCAAAGACATTCTTCGTAGAACTAGAATAAGGAATATGAAATTCATTTGGAAAAATAAGACTCAGTGTAACCAAAGCAATCCTTTGCAAGAAAAGTGAGGCAGACCTCAAATTATACTACAGAGCTATAATAAAAATAGCATGGTATTGGCAACAAAACAGACATGTAGAGCAATGGTACAGAAAAGAAGACACAGAGACAAACCCACATAAATACAGGTATCTCATATGAGACATAGGTGCCAAAAATATCCACTGGAGAAAAGATAGCTTATTCAAAAAATAGTGCTGGGAAAATGGAAAAACCACATATAACAAAATGAAATTAAACCCTTATCTCTAACCCTGCATGAAACTCAACTCACTGTGGGTCAAAACTTAGTCACTAGAACAGAGACCCTGTGACTTCTAGAATAAAAATTAGGCCCAAATTTTCACCATGTCAGCCTAGGACCTGAGTTCTTTACCAAGACCCATAAAGTGCAAGAAGTTAAATCAGGAATCAATAGATAGGATGGACTTAAACTAAAGAGCTTCTTTTCAGCACAAGACAAAATCCAGTAATGTGAAGAGAGAGATTACAGATTGGAAGAAAATCTTTACCACATGCATCTCAGATGAAGCATCAATTTCCAGGATATATAAAGAACTCAAAAAACTTAACACACACACAAAAATGAATAACCCAATCAATTAATGGGCTAAGGAACTGAACAGACATTTCACAGAAAACGATATACAATTGATCAACAAATACATGAAAAATGTTCAACATCTCTAGCAATTAGAGAAATGCATATCAAAAAACTAAGATTTCATCTCACTCCAATCAGAATGGGAATTATCAATAATACAAGCAACAATAAATGTTGGTGAGGATGTGGGGGGAAAAGGTATACTCATTTATTGCTGGTGGAAATGCAAATTGGTGCAACCAATATGGAAAGTAGTATGGAGATTCTTCAGAAAACTTGGAATTGAACCAGTTATCCCACTCATTGATTTATACCCAAAAGACTTAAAATCAACATACTGCAGTGACACATCCATATTAATGTTTATAACAGCTCAATTCACAATAACCAAACTATGGAACCAACCTAGATGCCCTTCAACAGATGAATGGATAAAGAAAATGTGGGATATATGTGTGTGTGTGTGTGTGTGTGTGTGTGTGTGTGTGTACACTATATTTTGAGATATTACAGATGCATGGAATATATCTAATTCTAATTAGGATCCCATTCTTGTGGTTGAACATGATGTGGAAGTTCACTGGTCATGTATTCATGGATGAACATAGGAAAGTTATGTCCAATTCATTTGAATGTCCTATTCCCATGCCACTTCCTTACCTTCATTCCCCTTTGTCTAATACAATAAACTTGTTGTTCCCTTCCCACCACTTATTATGTGTTAGCAATCACATATCAGAGAGAATATTTGACCTTTGGTTTTTTGAGACTGGCATATTTCACTTAGCATAATAGTCTCTAGTTCCACCCATTTATTGGCAAATGCCATGATTTTGTTCTTCTTTATGGCAGAGTAATATTTTATTGTTTATATATACCACATTTTTTTTATCCATTTATCTGTCAAGGGGCACATAGTGTGGTTCCATAGCTATGCTCTTCAAAGTGAGCTATGCTTTCAAACTGATGTGGCTGCATTACTCTAGTATACTAATTTTAAATCCTTTGTATATATACTAAGGAGTGGGATAACTGGGTCAAATGGTCGCTCTATCCAAGTTTTTTGAGGAATCTTCATGCTGCTTTCCATAGTGGTTACATCAATTTGCAGTACCACCAGCAATGTATGAGTGAGCATTATCCCCCACATTCTCACCAACATTATTACTTGTATTCTTGATATTTGCCATTCCGACTGGAGTGGGAGGTAATCTCATTGTAGTTTTGATTTGCATTTCTTTAAATGCTAGAGATATTGAACATTTTTTCATATATTTTTTGACAATTTGTATTTCTTCTGTGAAGTGCCTGCTAAATTTTTTTGCCCATTTAATGGTTGGGTTATTGTGTGTGTGTGTGTGTGTGTGTGTGTGTGTGTGTGTGTGTGTTAAGTTTTTTGAGTTCTTTATATATCCTAGAGTTTAATATTCTACCTGAAGTGCAGGTGGCAAAGATTTCTCCCATTCTGTAGGCATTCTGTTCACATTCTCATTTTCTTTTCTGTGAGAAATATTTGTTTGTCATGCATTTATTCTTTATTTTATCTTTTGTGCTTTAGAAATCTTGTTGAGGATGTCAGTTTCTATGCTAAAATGGTGGACAATTTGTCCTCAATGTTTTTATTCTCAGTAAGCAATCTCTTCTAATGTCTAGGTCCTTGACCTAAAGTGAGTTGAGTTTTGTGCAGTCTGAAGGATAGGGGATAAATTTTACTCTACATGTATTTCCAGTTTACCCAGCACCACGTGCTGAACAGTCATGTGTTTGTGGCACCTTTTTCTAGAATGAGTTAACTGCATACATGTAGGTTGGTTTCTGTGTTTTCTGTCCTGTTTGTATTCATGTCCCTTTTGGTGCTAATAGCTTGCTGTTTTCGTTACTAGAGCTCTGTAGTATAACTTAAGGCATAATATTGTGTTGCCTCCTGCTTCACTTTTCTAATAAGGATTGCTTTAGTTATTCAGGTCCACTTGTTTTTCCAAATAAATTTCATGATTGACTTTTCTATTTCTATGAAGAAAATCATTGGAATTTTTATAGTAATTGAGTTAAATCTCTATAATGTTTTGGCAGTATGGACATTTTGACATATTAATTCTGCCTATTCAAGAACTTGGGAGATCTTTCAATCTTTTAAGTTCTTCTTCAATTACTTTTTTTAATTTCTGTAGTTTTCATTGTAGCGATCATTCACCTCTTTTGTTAGATTGATACCTGAGCATTTTTTGAGTCTATTGTGAATGGGAGCATTTCCTAATTTTATTTCAGTTGATTAATCAGTCATATATAGGAACACAATTGGTTTATGGGTATTAATTTTATATCCTGTTAATGAATTCTAGAAGTCTTCTGGTGGAGTTTTTGGTTCTTGTAAATAGAGAATCATGTCATTGGAAAAGAGATAATTTAAGATCTTCTTTTCATCTTCATATCACTTTCTCTCTTTTGTTTAATTGTTCCAGCAAGCTTTGTAAGTACAAAGTTGAATAAAAGTGGTAAAAAAGGGCATCCCTCTCTTGTTCCAGTTTCTAGCAGAAAAAATTTTAAATTTTATCAATATAGAATGATAGTGGTCTTTGGTTTACATATATAGCATTTACAATATTGAGGAATGTTCTGACTATCCCTAATTTATTTAGTGTATAGAGCATGAATGTATGCTGAATTTTGTCAAATGCTTTTTCTTTGTCTATTGTGATAATCATATGATTATTGTGTTTAATCTCTTGATGTGATAAATTATTTTATTGATTCATGTATGTTGAACCATCCTTGCATTCCTGGCATGAAACTCACTTTGTCAGAGTACTCTATCCTTTTTCATATGATTTTGTATGGAATTAGCCAGTATTTTCTTTAGAATTTTTGCATCTATATTCATCAGGGTTATTAGTCTGAAATTTTCTTTCCTTAATGAATCTTTTTCTGGTTTTTGGTATCAGGGTGAAACCAGGATCATAGGTTGAGTTTTGAAGTATTTCCCCCTTTTCTTTTTCATGGAATAATTTGAGAAATATTGGGGTAAATTCTTCTTTGAAGGTCTGGAAGGACTTGGCTGAGATCTATTTGGTTCTGGGTTTTTTAAATTTTGTTTATTTTATTTTTTTTTGTGGTAGGCTTTTGATGGCATCTTCTATTTCATTGCTTGAAATTGGTGTGTTTTAATTTTCTGTGTCCTCCTACCTTAATTTGTATAGGTCATATTTCTCTAGAAATTTGTTATCTTTTTGTGATTTTTCTATTTTATTAAATTATAGATTTTCACAATAGTTTCTATCATCTTAATTTCTGTAGTGTCTGTGGTGATATTTCTTTTTCATCATAAACTTTAGTAACTTGAGTTTTCTCTCTTTTCCTCATTAGCTTGTCTAAGTGTTTATTAATTTTATTAAATTTTCAAAGAAGCTTTTTGTTTCATTGACTTTTTGAATTTTCTGTATCAATTTCATTGATTTTGGTATTGATTTTAATTTTCTGGCTTCTACTGTTTTGGTATAGATTTGTTCTTTTTTTAGGCTTTGAGATGTAATTTTAGGTTATTTAGTTGGAATTTTCTATTCTTTTATCAAATGAACTCGATGCAATAGTCTTTCCTCTTAGAAGTTCCTTCATAGTGTCCCAGTAATAGTGATATGTTGTGTCACTATTCTCATTTACCTCTATGTATTTTTAAAATTTTATCCCTGATTTCTTCAGCTATCCATTAGTTATTTAATAGGGTAGTATTTATTGTCCAGTTGTCAGGGTAGCCTCTCTTTTTTATTTATCATTGATTTCTCATTTCCTTTTTCATGATCTGATACAATCCAAGGTATTAGAGCAACAGTTTGCATTTACACAGAGTTGTTTTGTGGTTTAAAATGTGAACTATTTTAGTGAAGGATCCATGTGCTATTGAGAAAAAAGTATATTCAGTCACTAATAGATGAAATATTCTATGTCGGTTGTGTCTGAATTATTAATTGTATTGTTTAATTCTAAACCTTCTTTATTTAGTTTTTGGTTTGAGGATCTATCAGTTGTTGATAGAGATATATTAAAATCACCCAGTATTATTGTGTTTTGGTTTATTTCATTCTTGAAATTGAGAAAGATTTGATATGTGTAGATGCTCCATTTTGGTGGACATGGATATTTATAACTGGTATGTCTTATTGATGTTTGATTCCCTTAAGCAGTATGATATGACATTCTTTGTTCCTTTTGATTAACTTTGACTTCAAGTCCACTCTATCTGATATAAGGATATTAAAGCCTCCTTGTATATGAGTTCCAAGTGAATATTTGTTTTCCACCCTTATACCTTAACTTGTGAATGTTTTTGCTTATGAGGAGTGTCTTTTGGAGATAGCATATTGTTGTGTCTTCCTTTTTAATCAAATCTTACAGACTATGTCTTTTGATTGATGAGTTATGGCATTTACATTAAATGTTATTATTGAGATATGATTTTTATTTTCTATCATTTTGAGTTATTTCTCATTTTTAATTTGTTTTTAATTTGTACACCTCTTTTATACACATCCCATGACACATTTGCCATGTTTTGTTCATGACTTAGCCTCAACAGTTTAGATTCCTAAAGTTGTCATTAGGTCAGTCATCAGAAACTTCCTTCTCATGGATCTTCAGATCACAGTTCTGTTAGCTTTAATTTGTTTCCAATCTGCCCACAAACATCTCCTTCCATCATTAGACAGAAATGTAGGCAGAAGGTATCCACAAAATTGGGGTCCCAACTATGAGGTTTTCTACTTTCTGGCATCACTCCTCACTTTGCATGATCTGGGGATTAACTCTCTGTTTTCTGAATCTTCATGAACCCAGGCTACAGGTTTCTTTAAAGATGTTTTTAACCCCCTCCACCCTATGGACTCTCCTCAAGCCAAAAGAGGAAGTTCATCACAATGCCATGACATTGCCTTTTTCAAAGTGTTAAATGGACCTCTACTCTCTGTCCTGACTTAGTCCATCTTTAGTGTTTTGTGGTAGGCTTCCTTCTGTTCCTTTGTCTAGAGTTTATAATTGTCTCTGTGTATGTGCTGGAGATAGGGATGAAGAGACTCATCCACACTAAGAAATACATTCATAGAGCTCTCTTTTCATATTAAAATGGTGTGAAAAATCTATCAACCTTCTTGTGAAAATTAAACACATATGACACCCAAAAATTCTTGCACTATGTTCTAAAGTCCTAATGTTCTGTCCTTCTTTCTAACTCCTTCCTATTTTTCTAATTATATATCTTTTCCTATATAAACCCATCTTCATTTTTGTTCAGTGCACTCTGCCAGAAGTTCCATCTCTTGAAATCTGCCTCACCACAGCAGCATGGCTTATTTTCCTTAGCAAATTTCCAGGGGCTTCCCCTCAGTCACCCTTGCTAAGCTCCACTATGTCCATGGCCAGCAGCTACCACGCAATGTATGTTGTTTTTCAGTTGTCAGGGCAAGTGTAGACTACTGAAATGGTATGTCCCAATGTCATACAACGAGAAGCAATAGATCACATAAGAACTTTTTCAGACCATTTATCAAGGAAACCCAAATGTGCTTCCTTGAGTGGTGAAATCTGAAGATTGTTTTCAAAAGATATTCTAGTCTGCCTTTTGCTGTGATATTGAAGAACAGGAAAATGAATTAAGTAACCTGGAAATAACACTTATGTGTAAATTACTTGACAGTGTTGTGAAATTGATATCACCTTTCATTTTGAGAAGGCTTATTTTATTTTGAATGAGTTTCTTTTGGGAGGGAAAGTTAAGGAAACATCCAAGAAAAATGTTTTTAAAGCAATTGAGTAAGTTTATCTACTATAGGAGTCATAACATGAATATTCTAATGTCCATGTACACTAAATGAATATTCATCAAATATGCAAAATTTTGCAGGGGAAATAGGGAGCTGAAATATTTATGAAAGAAAATACCCTCACCTTGGTAACTATCTTGTAAAATAATAATAGAATATTTCAGAACCAGTACCATTACAATTGTATGTTTTCTTGTTTGCATTCATCTTTCCTGTATTATTTCATTCTATATATGAGCTTGATATATTTTATTCTCCTGACAAGGTATGACATGTGAATATTTTGAGTAATAGTTCATCTTCAGAACATGCATGTTACAAGTAATGAAACATCTGTGATTATTTTAGAAGAGAAAACATAGCATTCATTATTGTTTATCAAAGAGAATTTGGATGACATATTCTGTCCAAGTAAGCAGTGTCATAATATTTAGTGTTGTTCAGTCTTCTATTGTTGAAGGGAAATAAAAAACAAAGAAAAGTTTAATTTTCTTGCAAACTGAGTTAGGATGTTCTAATGAACCACATAAGAACATGTTTAAATAACACAAGAATCTAAAATTAATTTGTACTCATGCAAAATGTTTAAAACTTTCAGTTAAGAAATTTTGTAGTGCCATTTTTATTGAAACACATTTGTGCTATATCATGATATTGATCAATCTCTTTAAGAACTGTCAGAAAGCTGTGTTAGAAATGTCTTCTACACTATATATTGCTCAGTGATACTCCTTTCTATGTATCAATACTGAACTTATTTATATAATTCAAAAATTTTCTTGCTGTCTCAATACCTAATGTTTATATATTGTACATAAAATATATTTATTAATTTGTTTTTCACTTTGAAGCCACTCTGGCATAAAAAATAAGGATATCTAATAAATAAAAGCTGCAGCACCGTTCACTCAGTGGTTATTTTGGACCACTCCACCCCCTCCTCTATTCATTTTTTCTCCCAAAACATCCCTACATCCCCACAGTGGGACCATATAATTAAAAACATTAAGTCCTTGTGATGTATGGTTCACAGTAAGACATCATTTGAGTACTTTCAAATAGTGTACAGATCTTCATGTAAGAAACATGTTTTATGGTCACAGTTACCTTAAAAAGTCATTATATTCAGGGACTAGCTTGTATGCTTTAGATGCTGTGTGCTGAGCTGTAACAATTTGTTGCTTTTGTTATCTGTATAGAGCTGCTTGCTTTAAACTAGTCGATCCTGAAATAGCTTTTCTTGCATATCTAAAATAAAATTATTTCATCTAAAATAAAATAATAGCAACTATCAAAGTTATTTCCATGTGTACTAGTATAAGTGCAGATTTTCCTGTTTCTCTCATTATTATTTTTCTCCCTCCTCCTTTTTACATGGAATACTCAAACATTTTACACTTTTGCAACATCTGAATCTAATAATATCTGAATCTCATTATTTCACTCCCCAACTCTGTAGCCCCAATATAACATTATTGATCTGATTCTTGGGAAATATTTAGCTAAACAAGCAGCCCTTATATTTTTCGCTCAGAAATGAACTCATACATGGGAAGGACTTTTTCTGTCCTCTCTAGGAACCCACAGTCTTGCATAATATATAAGCAAAATGAGCATGACATCTACAGAACACTATAATTAGTGCTATAAAATTTATCAGCAGGGAGCAAATGAAGGAACACCAAAGACGCAGTTACCTCCTTGAGTTCTGTCATGGAAAAAGGGAGTCACAAACCTCAGTCTGATTACAAATAATGCAATATCTATACTCATGCACAGGGAGATTGCTGGAAGTACTCCCTATCCCACATTTATGAACACTTCCTACATTATAAGAGAATAAGAAAGAATTGTTGATCAGCAAAACCCAGTTATTTCATTCAAGTGGATTAATCCACTGACTAGGTTAAGACGCACATATCCCAATCATTTCACCTCCAGATTTTCTTGCATTGTTTTACCTATGAACTTAGAGGAGACACCTCATATCTGAATTATAACAGTTTTTTTTTTTTTTAATTTACCTGTATCATCACTGTCGAATGGAGCACATAGATGAACAAGCAAGGGAGTTGACAGTAACTTCTGTGCTGGATTCTGGAATCCTACAGTATCCTTCTGTGAGATGTCATGGGAAACATATATATGCTTTCAACAAGTGTCAGATAGGGTCAAATATTTGGCAAAAGTTGAGGCTCAACCCTGCCATTTACACTCTTTGCTTCCTATTTAAGGGACCAGAGACACAGAAGGAGTTTTAGGTGGAAAAACAAAAACAAAAACAAAAACAAAAAGTTCAGGATGCAGACCTGCCACCAAACAGACCATTCTCCCATCCTGCAGTTATTTCAAGGTAAGAAAAAAAGTGAAAGGGAATATTGATGGCATTTTAATCTTTGATTTACTTACAAATATCTCCACTCACTTTTACTGTCACGTAAATGCCTCCATGATAAACCACCATAATATTAAGATGGAGCCTCTCTTGACCAGGGTTTTATTTGGTAGCCTGTGGTCAATTGCTGCCTCACAACAGTCATGTACTAACACCCACTGCAAGTCCCACTAACCCAGACTCTGTGCAATAGCAGACTCCTGAACAGACTCCATGTAGTCACAGAGAGAGCTGTGGAAACTCTACTGCAGGTATGAGCTTAGTTGTCTCCCTCAGTGGTCAGCAGTTGTTAGCCAGGCTAATGGTCCCACCCAGAGGACATTCGACCTATGAGAATTTCCAATTTTCAACAATTGCAGGGGACAATGTTAGGCATTGCTCAGGGATGTTACTTAACACATCATTATAAAGAGGGAAGCCCCTCAACACAAAGAAGAATCTGTTTTATCATGTTAATCATGCTAAGATTCAGGAACCCTGGTCTAGATTATAAATGCTACATGGTAAGAAAATGAGCATTTTCTAGTTCATCATTTTGTCCTCAGTGCTTCACACACAATGATTGTCTCATAGTAGTTGAGGAAGGAAGAAGGAAAAAAAATGAAGGGGGAGAGTGAGACACACAGCATATTCACAGGAGAAACTTAAAGCCTGGGGGCAGAGAAATTGCTAAATTGGGCCTGATCCTTGTACTACAGTCTCTCTGTTAAAGAGTTTGACCATTCTTACAAAAGTTTTCCAGTCCAAGTCCACTTGTTGGTGTCAAGAATATCATTACCTCCTAGAATATCAGGCAAGATTCCTCCTAAGAAATAACCCCCAATTGAGAAAGTAGTCTTTCCACCTCCTCTATCCCAAGCATGCATGAGTCAAAGAGCACTTGACATGCATGCACATGTACACACACACATGTTAACATGCATGGCCACTGGAATCCACTGCCCCATGCTGGAGCTGGTGATCTAGGATAATCTCATTCCAGCTGCAAGGAAATCCTGTTGACTTCTGATCCTGTACATTCCAGAGTGGTCTGCCCAGTGCTTCACTTCCCCTTTCAAGTTGCCATCAGAGAAAATACAAGCTCCAGTGAAAATCAATATCTTGCAAGGACCGCCCACTGCCTTCTCTCTGAGAAGACTGTCCTTGTCTCAAGTATCCTGAGCTTGCTCCAGGCAGGCATTGCCATGTGACAGACTGAGGATCAAAGGACAGACTGTTGCTGAGCATCTGCATTTTGTGTTCTGCTTGCCAAGCTTTCTTTCAAATTGAAATGTTCTTCATTAAAACAAAGGGTCCTGCTGCTCTGCAGTCACTCAAGAGTCTGCTATCTGTAAACCATGTAATTTGGAAGACCATAAACACAGCCCCTGGCCTGCAGGGACCAGAAAACAGGCTTGCTAGAAGAACCTGCAGAGTTAACATTTTCTTCCTTTCTGGGAATGGAACGTGCTTTTGTATACTATTCCATTTGCTGTTGGTACATTGTTTCTTTGACATTGGATATTTTCTGATTCTAATGGGCATGTCTTTCTAGGTTGTTTATTGCATGTGTGTGTGTGTGTGTGTGTGTGTATGCATGTGTGCATGCATGCACAAGCACATGCACACATTGGGAGTGTGAAATCGGATTGAGCCCAGGAACATTCTACATCTGACCTAGAAATGAACTATATCCCTAGCACCTTTCAAAGTTTTATTTTGAGGCAGGGTCTCACTGAATGTTTCAGGCTGACCTCAAACTTGTGATTCCCTTACCTCAGTCCCTTGAATCACTTGGATTACAGACATATACTACTATACCCAGGGCATGCTCTCCTGGAGATAGCTAGTTCCTAAATAGTCATCCATCTCCCCAACATGTTCACCTTACCCAAGCTAATTGATCCAGTTTCCACACCACCAATCCCACCAGGATTTTGTACCAGAGACCCAGGGATGGCCCTTGGAACTAGAGCATACTAAAATTATTGAAACATACAACTCCTAAACCTGCTTATGTTGCTGCTTTTCTTCCCACACAAATAAAGTAAAGTCTGTTTCCCATGTTCTCCCTTACCTTCCACATTCTCTAACTTCTGAACAACCTTGGTGCTTCCCACATGGGCTGGCACAATTGTTTAAGGAATTTATAGCAATCTGTGAGAACAAAATCTGTTTATGAGTCTTACCATACCTGATTAAATCAAAATCAAGGTACCCTTAAAACAATGCTGAATTTGCAAATCTTCTCAGAAGAGTCAGAGCAAGTGCATCAATACCCCAAACCCCTAAGCCTGGACCATGGGGGCACTGTCCTCTGCTGTTAGACCTTCCCCATTTTATTTCTGAGGAATAGGAAGGGCTGCCAGAGGTGGGAGTGGAGAAAGACCACTGCACATTTTAAGTGGGAATTGTGCAATCGCTATTCCTGTTACACACACTTTTATCTGTCATAGCTGCAAACTTGGCTCCCAGAAGAGGGACAGAAGCAAGATAAAGCCCACAATAGTCTGAAGTACAGTTAGACTTGAGCCTACAATTCAAATGCTAGTTCTCTTCCCAACTCCTCAATTACCCTCCCAATGAAAACTTTAGAGCATCAAAAAAGGTAGATCATTTTCTTTTCTGGGTGTCCTTAAAATCAGATCAGACTTCCAATGAGAAGAATATAGCCTATCATGTCTTTATGACCTCTCCTCCCCCTGACTGGTATTATTAGGGTTTGTGACCAGAACTCTGCTGTCTCCAGAATTCAGAACTGTGCAAAAATGGTCATCTGCCCTGCACAGGGACTAGGACTTGTAAAATTCTAAAGGATTTTCCTGCTACAGTAGCATGGCCATTGCCCGCTCTACTTAATGCCCGTGACTGCACATCAGTTCCTAGACACTGCAGTAAAATTACCCTCAGGACACTGACATGTTAGGGACTTTGGTGGTGCTCAGAGAAACCTGCAGTGCCTCTCAGTGCTGGCAAGAAAGTGCACTCTCATCATCTATTGATACTGAGGGACAACTGCAGGAATCTACACACCAGGAACTAGGATCTTCCACATAAGAAAAAACGTAGTCTTCCTGATCATGGTAACAGTGCACTGACATGTACTTTGGAGTTTCTTAAACAAAAGATTAGTTAATGCTTCCACATCCAGAAGAAAACTAAGGGTGAAAACGTGTATGAGTTTTGACTATTATCCTTGTGTGGGGTTGAAGATCTTAAAGGGAAAAGTAGAACAGTATTCCCTGGATTGCTGGGCACTAGGGAACTACATATGCAGTCCCTTGGGTCTCAGGGTATGTCTACCTGGAGTGGAATGAACCAATCTTGGAAGCTTGTCTGCCTGAAATGTCAGTCAGTGAGGCCATCATAAAAAGGCTTTTTTTTCAAAGTGGTGAAAAGAATTCTTATCCTGGAGGAAAGAACAAAACAGATGTTCAGCCCCTAATGTGCACCTGGAATGATTGTGAAAGTTAGAATCCCTGCATCTGATACTATAGTTCTAGATCTGGGATTTGACCTGGGAATCTGCATTGCTATTAAGTTCTCTGGTGAAACTCATGTGGGTCTGGAACACAACCTTAGAAACCCATTCTCAACCATCATGTGACTTAGGTCAGGCTGCTGTTTCTTCAATGATAGGGGACAGAGTGATGTGAGTTGTGAGAACATGTGGTTAAGAAAATAATTCTATAATTTGGATTTACTGTGCTGATCCCCACATTCTTTCTTTTTCAAGAAGAAATTTACCTGCATCCTTGCCTGACCTAAGTGGACAGGATATGTCACATTCCTTAGGAAACTACCTATTTTCTGAAGGATAAATTCAGGCCTGAAATAATGTCGATAAGGGGGATCCAAGTTACCCTGAAGATGGAGAATTTTGTTACCCTTTCAACAGACCAGATCACAAAACTCAGGGAGATAAAGATAATTACTTCTAATTGTAAAATCTGTAAGAATTTATGGTTAGAAATTCAAAGAGAACTGGTCAGCATGGGCCAAATTGACCTAGAGTTGTTAAGGCAGTGGGAATTTGACAATCTGAAATCATCCAACTTTCAGTCAAAGTCAAGATGGGGACTTATGTGGGACTCTCTGGAAACTTCTCTGATACCCTCCAATAAAACTAGATTGCAAAATAGGCACACAGTCTTTCTCATTTCTTGGAGGACCCAATCTGTCCCTTGAAAGTGTCTCTTTCCTTTGTCATCTTCCTTCAGTAAACTCATTCCTGTTACTCTGAGTGACTGCTGCACATTTGAAGTGGGAATTTTGCAAGTACTACATGTTGCACACACTCTACTGCCATGGCTGCAAACTTGGCTCACAGAAGAGGAACAGGAGCAGACAAAGCCCACAATAGTCTTGAGTAGAGTTACACTTTGGTCCACACTTCAAATGCTAGTTCTCTTCCCATGTCTGTCTGAAATATTTCTGACTGGATCAGAAAAATTAGGGTTTGAAGGGGAGTCTTGGCATTGCCTCATTTTCTCAGATGTCACCAACACTGTAACACTAATTTGAAAAATTCTCTCGGTCTTTGTTGATCTTGCTCCAGATACACAGTCAAGATTTCTGGGGCTTCAGTCTACAGCTCTTTCAGGAAAAGCCAAAGGGAGAAAATGTAAGAATAGAGGTAAACACTAGGACTGTTTTTCTCCTTCTCACAGTCTAGCAGATGGGTCTACTAAAAGATAAAGTTGGACCCATTCATGAACATCAAGGCCTTTGTTCCCTACTGCAACTTGAAAACGGTCAATGTGAGAATGCTCATCATCCGCATTCCCTGGAGTCAGGTTTTAGATGTCTCCACAAGATATATGTAAATTCCAATTACATTTAAACAAATATTTGCAGGTGAGGCTTTTCATGCTGGAGATTTACCAACACAAATGAAAATCCTCTGTACTGTACAACCAGCATGAATTCACAAGGGGATCATTTTCAGCCTGCAATCTCCAGCATGTGGGGTTCTTGGTCCAATAAGAAAACTGTGCATTCAGCCAATCAAAAATGAGCAGTGCTCTGAGATCCTCCCTCCCATCCTGTTCAGCACAATCAAATTGCAACTACATTTAGCCAATCAGAAGTGATCATTGCTCTGACAACCCACCAATGGGAATCCACAACATAGCTACATATGTTTTCTTCACTCAAGATATGTGCCTCAGTTGATAATGTTCTCAATATGCATTGTAGATCTAGGGAAAAATACCTGAAATTTGAAAGAAATTGTCACAAATATATGTCCACTGACAAAAATATCATCTTTAATACAGAATAAAGCAAGCACTTTCAGAGTTCATATAGCCATTGGACAAAATGGGCACAGTGCCTGTATCCCATGGAAATGTTTTATTTTGAAAGCCTAAGAAAAATAAATAAATAAAATGTGTCCTGGATTATATTCATCTGCATACCAGCCCAGTAGCAAAATGTAACTTTTAAACTTCTTTGCATAGGGAGGGGTCTATGAAGGCAGAAGCAAGTCTCTGGGACTGTCTAAAGCCATGCTACAACATGTGGCCAATATTAGGTCATTTTCAGACCTTTATGGAATCAAACTTTTAATTTTCTTATTCATGTATTATAGTTGTGAGACCAAGGAAAAGAAAAAATAGTTTATTGTCAAAGAAAAGGAAATGGGTAAATAGATAGCACTCCCCATCATCTGGTTGCTAAGAGCCTCCAGGGGAGGAGAAAGTTCATATTTTCCAACTCAAGCAATTACCCCTTAGATGGTTCTCTTCCTTGTCACAGGGAAGATGAGAGGAGTAGGGAATATGTGAAGAAAGAAAATCTAAAATCTATAAAGGGACAAGATACCCCTGCTTCCTCAGGCATCAGCTCTGGACCCCATTCTCTCTAGTGTCTCTCTCCCTCTCCCTCCCCCCCCATCTCTATCTCTTTCTCCCTTATACTTTAAATAAAATAAAACTTGTTTTCTTGCCTCAGCATTCCTGTGTATTTATTCTTCAAAATAGGGGTAACAAGGACCTGATCCTGACTTCCAAGACTGGATTCAGTTGTGCATAATGCTGGGTTTTGTTACATATTTGTTATAATTTAACCAAAATTACTCCCCAGTACTTTCCTCCACCTTCTCTACTTCCAACACAGTGGTCCTTTTTCTCTACTGTTCTTCATTTGATTTTTAGAAGATCTACCCAGTTTTGTTTCCCTTTTTCTCTCTAGCTCCCATATATGGCATAACCTTCTGAGTCTGACTTATTTCACTTAACTTGATGGCTTCTAGTTCCCTCCCATTTCCCCTCAAAGACATAATTTCAGTTTTCTTTATGGATGTATAAAACTACATTGTGTATACATACCACATTTTCTTTATCCATTTATCCATTGATGGACACTAGGCTGGATGCATGCTTTGGCTATTGTGAACTGTACTGCTATAAACATGAGTGTGTATATACCAGTGAAGCATGATGACTTCAGTACCTCAGGATAAATAGTGCAGAGCTGTATAACTGGGTTACATGTTGCTTTAATGCCTAGTCTTCTGAGGAGCATTCATACTCATTTCCATAATGGATGTATTAATTTACAGTTCTCCCAGTATAAAAGTTTTCCTTTTTCTCCACATTCTTCACAACATTTATTATTTGTATTCTTGATGACTGCCTTTCTGACTGCTGTGAGATGAAATCTCAGTGTAGTTTTGATTTGCATTTCCCTAATTGGTAATGATGTTGAACAATTTTTCATATACTTGTTGACCATTTCTATTTCTTCTTTTGAGAAGTATCTATTTAGTTCATTTGCCCTTTTATTATTTGGGTTATTTGATTTTTTGGGAGATTTAATCTTCTGTTGTTCCTTATTGCCATTCTCTTTTCCTTTCATTGCTACAAAAGAAAGGGAATTGAGGGATGGGGAGATAGCTCAGTCAGTAGAGTGCTTGCCTTGCAAGCACAAGGCCCTGGGTTTGATCTCCAGCACCACAAAAAAAAAAAAAAAAAAAGGAATTGAGAAAAAACAATAGATCTGCCAACACTCTGTTTCAAGTAATAGAAAACCAGCTCAAACTAGCATAAGCAAAGGTGGTGTGTGTTGGGGGGGGGTTCTTTTACAAGTAATAACCCTGTAGGTGGTTCTGAATGCAGGCACAACTGTTTTCTGTGATCCATTCACTTTTCTTCTCTCAGTTGCCATTCCATTTTCTGACCTCCCCTGTAGCCCCAGGATGACAGTAAGCATTTCATCCTCACTCCCTACTAGTCATTTATGGGACTCTGGAACTGTCTGTCTGGATGAACTCAAGCCAACATAGCAGGGTAAGTGTCTCCTTGTTCAGAAGGCTTCCATGCTCTGACTTCTTAGAACTGATCACCTGCCCCACTCACTCCATCTGGAGTGAAATGCAGAGCAGGGATCCCAGCAAAAAATCAGGAGTGATTTATGAAAGAAGATAAAATGGATACTGGACAGAGATGAAACCCTCCAGGCAGACACCCCTCTTATTTGCAGGGGAACAGGTGCTTCCACCATAGAGCTGGGAAGTCTCTGTCTTTGTCAGTTTATGACATTGTCCAGGAACCCAGATCAGGATATCCCCACTTTGCTTCAGTTGAGACCAGGACTCAGAGCGATATAAACTTCCTATCCAAGGCCACTGGCCTTCAAAGTGGTATTGCCAAAATATGAAGCCAAATGCAGTCTCAAAAGATGATTTGAATCCGTCTTGGCTTTCAAGCTTATTGCTTGTCTTCCTTAGGTACAAGAAAAATATATAGACCTAGAGGAGGAAGAGGGGAAGCAGAAGTATGAAGAAAACCCCAGACTACCTCACAGAGACTGCACCAATGAGTTTGTTGTTGACTTTGGGAGGATTCCTGATTCTCATACCTTCTAGAGTCTTCCACACATATTCATTTCCAGGTAACCTTTGCAATTTTGGTACTTTTATTTTTTTTTTACTTATTTTTCTTATTTCAATTTTCCTTTTATACCTATGAAAATATGTTTAAAACCTCAACTGTTAATGGCAATTGCCAATCAAAATGAGTACTACTTGCCTCAAATAAAAATTAAATTCAAAATCCCATGGAAATACTAAATCAAATACTGTTCATCTGTGCATCATTCAAAATCATCCTACATCTGAGGCAGGGCCTTCAGTTTCAGTTTGGAGAGTTAGAAGTAGCAGGTCACACCAGAACATAAATGAACCCTGTGCTCCTCTGCCACAAGCAATTTTCCAGGCATGCCTTTAGTCTCAGTTGCACTGCTGAAGGCAAGGTGAGGGAAATCCCAGCTCCACTAAATGAGGAGACCAGAATATTCTTCCCCAAATGTGACCTCATCACCAGACCAGATTATTACTCTAGAATAATCTAGTATGTGGTATGGCCATGTGGCCATGTGGTCACAATGATATTCTCACCTAGGAGATAAACCATATGACCTGATAGCCTCTAATTATTCAATAGAAATAAAAATTAGAGCCTTGGGCCACCTAAAATAATATAAACAGCTGTAACCCACCCTGCTCTCATCCTGAAGACTCCAAGATTTTCCATCCTGTGAATGGGGAAACTCAAACCAGATGGTTCATTTTTAGTTTCTGACCCCATACCCTTGCAGACATATAATATTCAGGGGATGTGGTGCCTTCCAGCACCTTTTGCCTGACAACTTAGTCATATCATAACTCCTAATTTATGTCTTATCTGATTATTTCTGGTTAAGTGCTCTGGGATGAAGAAACCGGGTTTGCACAGTGTCTACAGGAAGCCAGATAGTACTAGGATTAGCCTGGTCACTTCCTTGCTCACTCTCTTTCTGTCTAGCTGCTGCCCTAATGTCTGCCAAAGACCAAAATCCATGGGAAGACAGAGGAACCAACAACTCCAAAATAAGAAGGACCTTTGAGAGCATGGGAGAGAAGTGGTCCACTGCACAAAGAAGCCAGTCCTCAGAGCCCTTTTCTTCATATCTTGCACAATCATCTGGGACAGAACTGTATTGTATCAATGTCCCCTGACTCCTGACACAAATTTATCATTTATTCAATGAGAATATTTCCAACCCAAACTACATAGAGCCTATAACTCCAAGGATATAGAGTGCAAACCCTTTACTCTAGAATAATCTAGTCTGTGGTATGGCCATGTGGTCACAATCATATTCTCACCTAGGAGATGAACCATATGACCTGAGAGCCTCTAATTATTCCATAGAAATAAAAATTAGAGCCTTGGGTCACCTAAAATAATATAAACATCTGTAACCCACCCTGCTCTCATCCTGAAGACTCCAAGATTTTCCATCCTGTGAATGGGGAAACTCAAACCAGATGGTGCATATAGATTAAATTTTATCTTTCATAGAAAGTAATATAGAGTCACGGTGTCTTACAGGAGGCAGGCTGTGACCTGAGCCATTTTCTCTCACAGGTGACCTCTCTGCTCCCTGCTGCTCAGCCCTCTTCCTCAAATGAGCTACAGTGTAGCCACCTCTGGCTCCTTTTCCAGTGCTGGTGGTGGATGACAAGAAGCAGATGTTCCTTCTCACCTGCCCAGATTCAGCACAACTACAACAGGAGGAGAGCTGAGTAGGTCTGAAAGACACAAGGAGGCTAAGGGGAGAGAGGTCCCAGCAATTCAAGGGCAGAGTTTGTGCCAAGGAAAGAGGATTCCAAGGAAGGCTGATTTTGTGGGATAATGAGGGGAGAGAAGATAAATCCTCCTCCAACCAACAATTTTTTCTCCAACCTCACTCCTTGGTTTTACTTTTTATGTAAAGTTTTATATTTCACACATTATTTTTATGATACCTAAAAACTAGGATGAACCCAAATATTGAAAAGAAATAATTTGACTGGATCAATCTTATGCAGATTTATTAATATTGTTTTAAAAATATGGATGGTCTAAGTAACTCAAGTAATGCTCAAATGTAAGAAAAATAGTAAATTGCATATATGATGAGACTACTATTGTGCTATCTGATGCTGTATATCTTGAGCACATTGTCTGAAGGATTTACAACTATAGTGGCACTATGGAGCTTGTGGGTCATTGTGTAGAAATATAGAAAGATATGACCCCTTATAGTCCCTGTCCCCTCCTCAGAGCCTGTGGGACAGCTAACTCTGCCCTGCATGCCCTACAGAGTTGTCACTGGAAGCTCAGGCTAGGAAGCTCATGCAGGTGTCTCTAACCTGCTCTGCCTCATGGGAGGTGCCATGCAAGAATGACACTGAATTTTGAATAATCCATCATATTGATTTTTTTCACTTAAATATTCAGGATAAAAATTAATATTCATGTGGGAATAAATGTATCAATGTTGCTTAAGCATTGAACCCTGACCCTGTCCTCAGCTAATTCACAACCCAGGCTGAATATTCATAAGTGAATGCTTTACTTCTGACTGCTCCTCTAACATTATAATGGAATTCAAGGTCACCAGACCATGATGCCAGCCACTACCACAGTTCTGCATCTCTTTCTCTTTTTCTCTCCCTGGTGCTCACTCCCTCAGCAGAACCCCACCAGGGAGTTCATTCAGCAGCACTGTTTAAGACCATATGTTGACATGCTGCTTGTTAACACTAGGATAAAATTAGAACCTGGTTTCCTTAGTTTCATTTCTTCTTTTCTTTGGGATTACTACTTGCACTGGCCAGAAAATCCTAGGAGAGAGTGGGCTATGTCTGCCATGGCCAAGAGTCTGTGCTAGCCTTCAGCACAGTACCTGGTCCAGTGTACCTGAAAGGGATGGCTTTGTTAAATATACCTCAATAAGCCAAGAGTGTACTCACCTCAAGTTGTGACTCCTGGAGGCACATGACATGCTATGGATGGGAGGATCTTGGGTGCATTTCTTACCAATCTAAGCTTGGCTTCCTTAGGGAAATGACCATTAGGAAGATGGCCTTATCTAGGGAAATGGCCTGTCTCTCTCAACAAAACCTGAGGACCAGGCCTGGACACTGTTAGCCTACACTTCATGGATGATAGGGAGGATCCTGGTCCTACCATGTTGTATTTTCTGTCCAGCTCCTTTATCCCTTCCCTCTTGTCATCCCACTCCACTTCAGACAACTGTGTACTGGGCATTAATTGATTACTGGGCATGTACCTTAAGTTTCCCAGTCAATCCTTCAAGAAAAACATTGTTCCCACTTCATAAATGAAGTAAAACTGGTCACTAAATTACCTTGGATACTGTTACTGAGAAGCAAAAATAAAAATTACTGAAAAGTAACATGGAACCAAGTTGATGTCATCATAACCTGATAATGAAATATCTTTAGCTACATTTCAATATATCTGAATCTCTACTCCAGAGGCTATCAAAGTTGTCAGAGACTGAGAGGAAAGAAGATATTCTGGTTGCTGCAAAGAGGAGCAGAGAGGACTTCACCTCCAATTTCCATTCATCCAAGATGAAGTTATTCCAGAAAGCAGGGAGTCTCAAGGTCTCCCACATTTAACTAGAGCAAAGAGAAGCAGTATGCATTTTAGTGGATTAGTGAGAGTCTTTATATATTAATTTACTGGCAAGTCTATGAAAGTATATACAAAATTATGAAAATCTGGGATCAGCCTTCCTAAAGTCATAATAAAAACCAATTTTTTTAAATTAGATCCTTGAGCCCCTCTTAATAATAAGTATTCTCTGTATTAGGTGACTTTTTGTATCATAGAAACTTGAAAAGCAAGATAGCATGTAGAGCTCCCACTTGAAACAAATCAGCTTTGTTTGCATCAAGACAAGCAGGTGGGGGTAAGTAGGTCATGGTGCTCTTTTTTTTTTCCTTTGAAAAGCAGTGTTCAACTGCAATTAAGGGTGTACATCTTGGCAGTGCCATTGTGCATTTTGTAGGAAGGCAGGTGAGTGCCCACTGATTGGTATCCAGTGGACTGGCCTGGAATCAGGGTGGACACTCAATTTGACCTGGGTTTGTGCAAGTCTGCCATCATGTGCCCATTGAAGATATTTCTCACCAGCGAGCTAGTGAGCCCAGGAGCACAGCTTGGTTTTGCACTATTCTGAGCTCTCTGATAGGTCCCTTCTGGAATGACCATGGTTTTCTGCCTCCAGCCAGAATGAAGTCTCAAGATATAGATTAAACTCACTTGGATGAAAATAGGATTCTAATGTTGACATCCAGATTCAAATCTTCTCCAGGTCACCTGCCAGGCTTGCCATGAGTCTCTAGAAATGTGGACAGTGATGTGTTCACCAATTACCAAGGGGTTCAAAGGCCATTCCTGTTTGTATAATTTTGGATTGTTAAGGAGATGACAAACCTGCCCCTCCAAAGGACCCTTTTAAAATTTTTTATTATGGAAAGAGGCCAAGGTAAAAAACCATTTTGAAGAAGTGACAATTTATTAGCATGAAAATCCAACAGAACTTAGAACTCTGGCAAACAGGCCCTAACATTCTAGAGACATTCCCTTGTTTTGTTCATGTTAAGGAAGATGTGCAAGAATGCAAGGAGTTTTCTTGATATGTCCAAACCTTTCATGGTTCTAGGCACAAAAATGTTCAGAACAGGAGCATTTTTAGATGTTGACTTTGTCTTCACACCAGACCCAGGTGGCCACTTATTAGGAGGCACCCAGAGGTAAAAGAGAGCAGCCCAGAGAGGACCAATCCAAGAAAGTCCTCATCTAGGATCATATCTGAGCAGTCCTTTGACCTTCCCCTTCAGTGTCTGTGGGTAGGGGGTAGGAATGACAGGGGATCTCCAGTGATAGAATCAGGATATTCCATGTAGAAACAGTAGTGCAACTTTCATGTTTGTATCACTGGACATGGCTAGTAGGGTGGATATTTAAATACCAGTTTCTAGTTTTTTCTACTCAAATATTTATCCAAAGACTTTATTCTGTAATGCAGTGTCACCAAAGAAAGAAGGCCTATAGATATATTTATAAATAACTAATCAGAGTTAATTATTTTCCTACATGTGAGACAATCTATTTGTAGAGTTCCATACAAATCATCATGGAGCTGCTCATTAATTATGCCTCCTTGGGGAAAGAGCAAGTGTAACACACACAATCAACAATGATATCTGTGGTCTAAGGTTAGATGAGACTTCTGGAAAATGATATCAACAGGCAGGAATTGGAGATTGCCAAGATAGATCCAGAATAAACACCTAAGCATGGGGACTTCCCTAAAACCTTTCCCAGAAATTTACCACTTGAATGACCAACATTTCCATTCCCAAAGAAATATAGACTGTATTACTCTTCCTAGTAAATCAATAGATATAAATCTTCAGATTATATACTTATAGAAATAACAGAATATATTTCCATGTTATTTTCAGTGTTTACTGGGCACTGAATATTTCTTTTTTGTTGTTACTGTTTTTATTTTAACTACCTACCCCAGGTAGCCCATGTACCTTTCATCCCCACTGTACTTCTAGTTCTTTCACAAGACTTAAAAACTAACACTTTTACCAGGACAGCATTGACAGAAATAGAAGGAAAGGTTACAAAAACAAATGAGGTAAAAGTAGTGTATGTGTATTTCATGACCGTACCATACCACCAAAACAATCTTTATAGCCTCATCTGGTAAGGAGTGATAAATTACACTTCTTGCAGCAGTTCAGTCTTTCGATGCTGGTGGAATGTGATGTGATTCATTTGTACCTTCCTTCACCCATGCTGCAGGGGCAGTGAATATGTGTTCTAATGGGATCCATCAATATCATTGGGCTGTCATGAAAATGTCACAGATATGGTTATACAGAAATTTTTGTGCTAATCCCAGAGTCTATATCAAGGTGCTTCCTGAAATGGTTTCCTTTGAGGCCCACTCTTTGACATGTGTACTGCTATCTTCTGACTCTGTTTGCATGACATTTTTTTCTATTCTTCTGTATCCTTATTGCTTCATTTTTCAAGGAAAATATAATTGGATTAGACTTTACATCAATTAACTGGATTAACATTAATCATGTATTTAACCTTTTTTAAATTAAAAGGACAAAAATCCTATGTACTAAAGTTATGCACATCAAGGATTGGTCCAATCTTACATCAATCTATTGACAATTTAACAGCACCATCATTTTTCTTACCTAGATTAAACATGCACAGAGCCAGCCTTCCAAGGGCTCCAAATTAAATGCAACCCTGGGCAGGTTCACTCAGCCACAGCACAGAAGACTCAGGTCTTCACAGCAGATGTCTCAGTCCCCAAATTGATTTTGCAGATGGTTTCTAACTCACCTTTTGTGAGAAAAGATGAGAGAAGAACTGTCATCTGCTTGGCTGAGTGTGAGAGTGACCTAGGGAACACTGAGGTCTAAAGCTCTGTTACATCCTGTTGATGTGAAAGTGACACCAGCAAACCTTACACATTTGCAGATTCTCAGTGGAAAGTTTCTCTGCAAGATGGAAAACAGGTGCAGTTTTTCCAAGCACAGAAAGAATGAGCTTTCCTCACACCCTACCAAGCTGGAAGAGCTTGCACTTCATAACCTCAGGTGGGAACAACTATGGTCCTGCTCCCCACCTGGCGACTGTATGTCTGGGACAGAGTAGACTATGCAAAAGTGCAAACAGAGCAGGGAGTAAGGGAGGTACATTAAGGTAGTGACCTTCTGAGTCTGACAGGAAAACAGCTGTCTGTGTAGGCATTTCAAACACCTTTGCAGCAACTGAGGGTCAGGTGCACATCAGAAGTAGGACTGCAGGACTAACTATTGCCTAACATTCAGAAGGGCTCTAGTCACCAAATATGCTGAGGGCATCCGAATTTAGTGTGAATGTCAATCAGGAGCTCAACATGTGGGGATGGGAAAAGCAACACTGAAGCACAATATTCCAGTCTTACTCCTTTATGACTACAGATGAAATGAGCTGACAAAAAAACTAGAACAGAAGGGAATCTCAAACACTGCTCTTTTCAGATTCTATTAAAAATTGTAACTTATCATGACATCTGGAAATTATATAATCTGGTACATGTTTTAAAAATTCTGTGTTCAAATGTGCTTGGTGCTGTTCTTCAAGGTTACAATGTTCCACTTACCGTCGAAATCATTTAAATTCAGCATTAAATAGTTGTTGAGTGTTTTAAAATAATTGGTTATCTATTTCTTAACTGCCTCTCAAATTAGAAATTGTAATTACATGAGTCTCAAAGGCTGTTCTTTGTGTTTTATTCTTTTGTTGGTCTCCATCACAGATGGAAATTTTCACTGGTAATTCCTCAGAACTAAATTCATTCATAGGGAATTCAGAGCAGTGAAAATAAATTTCATGCCACTGAGTCAAAAATGACAGTAACAATAAAAAGGAGAGGAAGGAGCCAGGGCTCAGCTCAGTTCTAGACTGGCATCGGGGTGTGCACAGGCTGGCTCAGGATCACCTGCATCATGTAGTCCTTCGGGATCTTCAGTTCCTCCAACTTCATTTTGTCAGTGAGAGGACTGTGTGAGGTGAACCACCACTGACTTCAAGGCTCCACTCCCTCTACTGCTTGTAACCATCTCTTCATGTGGAACACAGAGTCTGTGCTGCACACCATAAACTTGAGGTCTTTGCCTGTGGAATGGCACAATCAGAGCTGAGACTCATATCCAGAATTGGGTGGTGGCTCAGAAATAACCAGAGTCTCTATGTCACTTTTCTCTGTCAAGTTGATTGGTGGTGACAAGCGATACACTGAAAGCTGCTATCATCATAGCACTTTGTAAGCGCACTGTGTAGTAAGGTTGTTTGCACATCAATGATTTCTTATGTCAGTTCATGATCATTGCTCTCAAAAGCATGTGTGTCATCCTTCAAGGTATCCCAGATCTCTTTCTGGCCTTCAAAAGCTGGTGCAGTGTCCCAAAATCTGTCCCTCTTGTAATGCAGTTGTCCATCTGTCATAGGATATTCGCTTTTCCATTTTGGTTTTCCCTTTTTCAAAGGTTTATGACCAAGAGTAACTCTGGTGCCCTCCAGTTCTCCTTGAAGCTGCCAGAGGAGTCATGCAGGCTGGCCATACACCCATCCATGGAAGCTGGCCTGGTCCACCTCCTCGCTGCTTGTCCAGCCCACCACCATTCGACCTCCTCGGGTGCCACCACTGATCTCTGGAGAGGCAAGGCACCCACTCGCTGCTGGTCCAGCATAGGTCCCCTGGCCACCCCTCCCACTGCCTTGGCTTAGCACCTTCCTCGGGGCCCGCCATGACCTCAGCCCAGAGCAGTCAGCCTGGTAGGTCCCGCCTACCTGGCACTTGCCTCCACCTTACCCCACCCAGTTGGGGTTGAATCATATATTTAAGAACAAATATTTAAATGGAGTCATAGTCTGAAGCACCAGTTATTTGGAATATCAAAATATGAGATTTGGGGAGAGGATAAAATTCAACTGGTAATATAAACTAGTTGGCTGCTGAAGACAGACTCCCAGGAAAGGAAATTTTGAGTGAATGGATATGAACAAAAAAGATTTTAATAGCTACAGGAAGATTACATCACAGATGGGCTGCTGAAGTTACATAGGCATAAGAAATCTCTGATTGTAGTGTCTTTCTCAGAATTCTCCTGATTGTGGCATTTAAAAAGTTATTTTTCTTGGTTAATCTCTTGTTGGTGTGGTAAATAAAATCACACTGCTCCACTTTTTTCCAATTTCCCAACTGACAAACTATAGTTACCTTTCAGTTGATTTATCAGTCACTTAGATTATTTTCTTCCCTGAATCCTGCTCAGATTCTGGGTCCTGTGTTGTGCTTTCTTGCACCATGTAATCTCCAAGCATTTGCCCCAATGTAGAACCAGGGTTGACAGCTCTGTTACTGAAGACTTCCCTTAACATGAAAGAAGGATAAATAATAGTCTCTCAAGTCCAAGGAACCTCCTGGGATGTCTTTTGCAGGCTATCTGTTTAAAATGGAGAAGAAATAATATTTTTCTAGAAAAACATTCCCTATATCAGGAGCAAACCAGATTTTGAGAAGCTTAGAAGAATTTCATACAGTTTTGTTCCAGGCAGTTCTAAGTTCTGACATATGCTGCTAAGAAGCCATTTGATTTGATATCTAGAAGCTTGTGTTGTCTCATCTATACTATTGGATGTTTTTAGGGGATTCAGTTGGACAATTGCTTCATGGGAAGTACTGATATAAGTAGGTACTGTGCTTCCACAACTGTCAAAAAAACTTGAAGTTACTGTGTAGACACTGCTTAACCATTATCTGATCTACCATTTTTTCAGATGCATATAACCTTTTCATTATGAGTACTCATATCATTCACATGCCCGCACACAATGTGTCAATTCTTCCTTGTGTGAAACCCATATTCCAATTCTCTGATGTTTCATGGTACTTCCAATAATTATATGTCCCTCGTTGACCTCCTTTTGCTCTGTTCCCTCAATAAAAATAAATGCTGCATTACTCTATAGCCCGTGTCCCTCTTTGTTTTGAAAATTTACATCCTAAATCAGCCTGTTCTGTAATTAATAAAACATGACTTAACTTCCTGCATATTTAAAATCAACCTGTATTTTGATATGTAAATGGGTGTTTAGAAAAAAATCTCTCTAGTGTTTTTTGCCCTTGATGTAAACTGGATCAGGATTCCCTGGCTTCTGAAATGGGAGTCCCAAGATGATATATGTATGTGAGAAAGTTCCATTTGTGTTATGCTATGTAATACACAGGAATATATATATATAATCACAAATCCTGCTTTTTTGAATAATTATCACTTCCAAGTCTGATGAAAATAAGAAATATTGCAAGAGTCTTGTGATCTGGTGAAGCTGTTTTGACTTTGAAATGAGACAGCTCATCCTGAGTCCCAGCCCATCTGCTTATTAGATGTGGGAGTTTGTCCACAGAAGGAAATAGATATGACAGCTTGGCCATTAGGTCTAACCCCAAATTTCCAAATAAGTTTGCCATTCATGTATTTAAATAATAGAGCCAGGACTGTGGAAGACTTCAGGCTGTGTCCCTAATCCCTTGGAACCCCATTTCTTTTTTCAGCTGTATGAGTTCTACAATGTGAATTACCTCATGTACAGGTATGACTGCATGTCCAATGTGATCCTGCAATATGTATAATCAGAAAAGTGACAGATTATACTCTATGTATGGTTTATCAAATTGTATAACTGCATTCTACTGTCATAAACAACCAATTAGAACAAATAAAAAATAGTATGAAGTAAGAAAATAGATCATTTTTGGACATTCCCTGGTTGGAGCATCCTGCTCCCACTCAGGGTATTGTTTCTCCTAATTTGGGGCCTGAGGAAAAACAGTAGTAGGGAATTGTGTCCCTCAACACTAACATATAAAAACATAGACTAGGGTCTTTAAGTCCCTAACATCAGGGGACCCATAGCACTCATATCTGGAACGTGGCTACTGTAAACTGAGGTATAATGGAAAGAGTCAAACTTAAGGGTGTAGTTCCAAAAACATATACTTCATTGGTAGTATTTTATATCACAGAAAGGTAATATTCTGGAAAGACTGGGTTATTTTATTAATATCAATTTCAACTCTTTATTTTTATGCTATTAATGTGAATATTAGAAATATTTAAATTACCCTTGTGCCTTATATGTGGTTTTCATTGGACATTGTTGCTTTAGGGGGCTGCTTCCCACTCAAATTTAATGTGACTTCTAACAAGATCAGCAAGCAGAAACACTAAATGAAATTTTATGGTAATTGCCACCGTATTATTTTTATCCATGAATAACATACAGGCATCTATAATCCATGAAATGAACTTGTATGCCATTTAAAATGAAAATTTTCTGATGGTTTGACTAGATCTCATTTCTGGAAAGAAATATTGCCTTAAAATAGCAGCAGACTGAGGCTTCACGGTGAAGTTCCACACCTCAAAAGCATAAATAAATAAATAAATAAATAAATAAATAAATAAATAAATAAATAAAGCAAGCTACAAACAAGAACCTGTCATTCTGATCTTATGCATGCCTGGATTGGATATTATTCCTTGTCACTGACAAGGAAGTAGACTCCAGAGCATGGTCTGACCCCTGTCCAATAAGGAGCACTCAGTGAAAACTGTTCAAAGTCTTTTGCTGCCAGGGAGTTGGGGGCCGGCTTCTGCCATCTTTTCCATTTCCCGAGTCTACCATATTGGCTATTCGACTCTTTTGCTTCATTTTCCTGTTTTAGAGCCCCAGATTGCCCTGCTGTGCAGGGGCTGAAGATCCCTAGGGAGAAGGACTGACTCCTGAACACCAGGAAATGGTGAATGGGCAGTGGCATCATGAACCTGGGGAGGGAGGCTGTTAGAATGGCCAGACTGGCTCTGGCATGAACAGGAGCCAGCAGAAGGGGAATCTCAGCAGTCTCTGGAGTCTGCAGCCCTGATCCCACCTGCAGGGCACGACCCCCTCAGTCTTATTGGCTATCCAAGTGGAGAGCATGTCAGTGGCAGAGACTCCCTCACTGCCTTCCTTATCCTTGCAGGACATCCTCAACCCCTGCCTCAAATACTATTTGGCATGTGTGTGCCTGTGGCCCAGCATCTTCACAGATGCTGGTGGTGATTGACAGGTGGGCAGATTATCATAATCAAATCTCCATATGTCATTTTCCTGCAGGAGAGGTGCTGTGGTCTATAAGGACCTCGCTTCCTGCTGAGCAAGCTTATTTTCATTTTCACTTTCTTTTTTCTTTACTTTCCTTTTGTGTGTTGCTGGAAGTTGAACTAAGGGATACTTTACTACTGAGCTATGCCCTAGTACATTTTCGTTTTTGAGACAGGGTCTAGCTGAGTTGCTGTTATGGTTTGATTTATCTAGACTTTTCTATTGCAATTAAGTCTATAATTTTTACAAACATATAATTCATACATGGATTTTATTTATATTGTGATTCCTTGATTATTGTAATAGTATAGTTTCACAATATACATAGATGTCAGGTAATAAAAGTACTTCACTTACTCTTATAGTTGAAAAGTTTATTGGCTAAATTTATATATTTCTGTGTGGCTACCAAAACTGTATGTTTTGGTTCCTTATTTCATTAAAAGTAAAGCATGTTGATTTTTTTTATTATCACTTTATACTTAAACATAATATTTGGGTGAATTTTGACATAATCAAACAAGCATGGAATATAATTTGCTCTACTTCTTTACCCAGGGGTTTCTCTTTCCCTCTCTTCCTACCTTCCTCCTCTCCATTTATTTATAGTTTTATAAATTACTACTTTATAGATACACTTAAAAGTAGAATTCACCATGATATGTTCACATATGTACATAGCAATTTTGCTGGACGGTATTGTAGGTTAATTTGGGGAAAAATTTTCTTCTTTGTAATGATGAGTTTTATTATCTAAACATGGGATGTGTAATTGAGTGTTTTATGCACTTCTGATATTTATTTTCTCATAAGTTCTACATATTTTCTTTCTAAACATGTATAATGTGAAATATCACATGCATATTGCACATATATAAAACTTAAACACGGTGTTTTATTCTATTTTTTAAACTGGATATACTATAATCAAAAATGGGACGGTCCCCTAGGGACCATTTTCCCACAGATTACTATTTATCTCTTCCAAGATGTACATTCACTTGAACCATGCCCCCGGGTTTGTATGGTTGGTGTTTGGATGAGTACTGTTGTGTTCCTACATGTTATCATGGTCACATAGGCTGTAATTTCAGTAAGTCTCCGTGATGGTGAGTATCATGTATCTTCAATAGCAAAAGATTTTCTATAAATAGGTAATAATAAACTACTGTTGAGTTTATGAATATTCATTTATGTCATCATCATCATTTAATTTTGTCTATGAAGGAATTTTATTTTATATTTCTCTAAATATTTTTATATTTCTTTAGATGTTGAATTTTTTATGTTATTGAATACTTAGATATCTCCTGTATAAACTGGCAGTTCCAGATGCTTGCCTGCATTTCTTTTGTGATTTCTGGCTTCAAAGATAAGAAAATGAGTTCAAAGAGGCAGGTAGAGTTAGATGTCAAGAAAAAGGTTTTACTTTTAATTTTTTAAAAAAATATATATTTGCCTTTTTTTATTCCTCTGGGTATTTATTATATGTATCTTGTATATTTTATATTTAGAGGTTATTTCAAGTGGAATTCTAGGGCTTATCTTTGCATATTGTAACAGGCAGAATAAATAAGAAAAATATCTCTTCCCTATGGCTGCAGGAAAATGGATATATTTTGTCAAAATGATTTGGTAAGTAAATTGTTGAATGACACATTCACTAAAACATACACTCCTCTTCCTTGAAGGTTTTTCTTTTTTCTTTAATGTTTTTGACAATGAATCATGCATTCTATTATCTGGATTTTGGAATTTAATACAAAATCATATAGGATAAGATTTGTCAAATCCTAGAAATATTCATCACAATTTATTGTTTACTGAATGGTATGTTGTAGGGATAGTAACAAAAGGACATATTTATTTTTAGAAATAGTTACATAATTTTTCTTTATAATTTCTTATAAACCTTTTAGATTTCTTTCTTTTCTGAGTCATACTCAGACTCTGGGCCTGTGATGTGCTTTTTTGCACCCTGTAATCTCCAAGCACTTGCCTCATAAGGAATTTAGGTTGATAGCTCTGTTTCTGAAGATTACTTAATATGAAAGTAGAAAAAAAAAACACTTGTATTTCTCCTGGGATGTCTTATCTAGCTACTCTTTTCAAAATGGAGAGAAAATAATATTTCTCTAGACTGACAGCCCCTAAATCAGGTGCAAATCAGCCTTTGAGGAGCTTTGAAGGGATTTAATACAGTTCTGTCTCAGGGTAGTTCTCTGTGTGCAGCTGAGTTGCCATTTAATGTCCAGAAACCTGTGTCTTCTCATCTGTACAATGGGAATAATTGTAGAGGACACAGATGGATAATGCTCTTCATGGAGTGTACTGATTCAAGTATGTGTTGTGGCACCTCAGCTTCTCAATGCTGAGTCATAGTGACAGCTGAGGGACCTGTGCTCTTGATGAATGCAGGTGCTTCCTGTTCTCAGTTGCTCCATGGTGCATTCAGATGACATCTCAGGGCCCTGTGTACATGACTATCAATAGGACACAGCACAGAGCAGCTGAGGACAGAGAACACCTTCATTCCTGAGGAACACAGGATCCTCAACTGTCATCTGGATACTGCACAGGATAGCTGAGGACAGGACATGGAGAAAACCCATTCCTCATGAGCCCCTGGCTTTCAGCTGTCACCATGACAGGATTCAGAACACCTGAGGACATTTAGTACCTGCCTTTCTCATGAGCACAGGGCCCTAATCTGTCAAGGGCACACCACAGAGAAGCTTATGAAAGGGAGCATCTCCATTTATCAGGATCACATGGCCCTCAGCTGTCATCAGGACACAGCACAGAATAGCAGATGAGAAGTAGCACCTCCAGTCCTCATGAGCAAGAGTCCTCAGCTCTCCTCAGGTCATAGGACAAAGCAGATTAGGACAGAAAGCTCCTGCATTTCTGATGAGCACAGCAAATGCAGCTGTCACCAGGAAACACCACAGAGCAGTAGATTACAGGAGTATCTCATTGCTCATGAACACAGGGTTCTCAACAGTCACCAGGACAGAGGATAGAGCAACTGAGGACAGAGAACACTTCCATTTCTCTTGAGCACAGGGCTCTCAGCTGTCAAAAGGGCAAAAACAGAGTACCTGATGATAGGGAGCAACTCCACTCCTCATGAGCACAGGGCCCTCAGCTATGCCAGGACACAGCACAGGGCAGCTGAGTACAGGTCATGGACACAACACAGAGAAATATGGTGACTAGACAGGGATCACCTCTATTTGTCAGCATCACAGGGACTTAACCTATCACCAGGGCACAATATAGATCAACTTTCAGGGAGTAGCACCTTCAGCTACCACCAGGATACAACACTGACCAGCTGAGGATAGGTAACACTTCCATTCCTCATGAGCAGAGTGCCCTCAACTGTCACAAGGATAGAGCACAGCAAATAACTGTAGGGAGCTTTTCAATTCTTCTTGAACGCAGGGCCATAATCTGTCATAGGGTACAGCAAAGAGCAGCTCAGTACTGGGAATACCTTTATTCCTCATGAGCACAGGACCCTCAGCTGTCATGAAAGCATGCCTCAAAGCAGCTCAGGACTCTGAGCTCCTCCATTCCTCATAAGCACAATTCCTTCAGCTGTCACCAGGAAACAGAACAGTGTAGCAGAGCACAGTACAGGGAGTGCTTCCATTCCTCCTGAGCACAGGGATTTCAGATTTCATCACGGCACATCACAGAGCAGTTGAGGACAGGAAGCACATCCATTCCTCATGAGCATAGAGCCCTCATTTGTTACCAGAACACCAGAGAGCAGCTGAGGACAGGGATGGCATCCAGTCCTCATGAGCACAGGGACTTCAGCTGTAATCTGAGTACAACACAGGGCAGTTGAGGACAGGGTGCACTTCCACATCTCATGAGTGCAGGTCCCTATTCCATCACCAGAAGAGGCAGAAAGTAGCAGTGGACAGATCGGGAAAGAGCACAGGGCCTCATGAGCACAGGGTCTTAAGCTGTCAGTAGGACACACCCCAGAGCAGATGAAAGCAGGGCAATCCTCCATTATTTATGAGCACAAGGCCCTCAGATGTTCAGGACACAACACAGAGCAGTTAGGACAGGAAACCCCTCCATTCCATATGAGCACAGGATCCTCAGCTGTCACCACAACATAGTGCATAGTAGTGGCACAGGACAGGGAGAACCTCCATTCCTGATGAGCAAATGACACACAGTTGTTCTCAGTACACACTACACAGCAGATGATTTCAGGGGGCACCTCCATTTCTCATGAGTGTAAGACCCCGATCTATCATTAGGAAGGACAGAGAATAGAGCAGCTGAGTACAAGGAGCATCTCCATCCCCCATGAGAACTGGGCCCTCAGATGTCACCAGTGCATAGCCCAGAATACCTAAGGACAGGATAGGGAGAACCTTTATTCCTAATGAGAAAAGTGTCCTCAGTGGTCACAAAGAAACACTACAGAGTAGCTGAAAGCAGGGGAGAACTCCATTTTTTATGAGCCCAGGGCCCTCAGTTCTCTCCAGGAATCTGTACAGGTAGGTGAACATAGGATGGACCTCCATGACACATGAGCCCTCAGCTGTCACCAAATCATAGCAGAGGGTAGTAGAATAGGATAGGAGTCACCTCTACTCCTCATGAGTACAGGGCCCTAAGCTGTCACCAGGACATAGCACAGAGTAGCAGAGCACAGTAAAGGGAGCCCTTCCATTCTTCATAAGCACAGGGTCTTCAGATGTCATCAGGACTCATCACAGAGCAGCTGAGTACAGGGAGCACCTCCAGTCCTTATGAGCACAGGAACCTCAACTGTAATCAGAGCACAAAACAGAGCAGTTGAGGGCAGGGAGCACCTCCATTCCTTCTGAGCCCAGGACTCTTATCTCTCATCAGGACACACCACAGAGTAGGAGATGACAGGATGCACCTCCATTCCACATGAGCACAGGGCCCTGTACTGTCACCAGGACATAGCACAGTGTAGTGGAATAGGACACGGAGCACCTCTATTCCTCATAATCAAATGGCCCTCAACTGTCACCTGGGTATGGCACAGAGCAGCTAAAACAGCTAGTAAGCACAAAGCACAGAGAAACTGAAGACAAGGAGCACCACCATTCTTCATGAGCACAGGGCACCCAGCTATCACCAGGACATAGCACAGATTAGCAGAGGACATGACAGGGAGTATATCCAACCCTCATTAGCACAGGGCCCTCAGGTTTGTCCAGGACACAGCAATAGTAGGACAGGAAATGGATGACCTCCATTCCTCATGATGTAGTGCACTCAGCTGTCACCCAAACACAGCATTAAGTATCAGACCACAGAACAGGGGGCACTTTCATTCCTCATGAGCACAGGACCTTTAGTTCTCATCAGGGTACAGCACAGAGTAAGAGAAGCACCTGCATTCCTTAAGAATACAGGGCCCTCAGCTTTCACCAGGTGACACCACAGAGCAGCCAAAGAGAGGGAGTATCTCCATTCCTCATGAGCTTTGGTACCTCAGCTATCATCAATGCACAACACAAGGTAGTTGAAGAGAGGAGTATCTCTATTCCTCATAAGTCTGAGACCTCAACTGTTACCAGGAAACACCTCATACCAAGTGATTACAGGGCACACCGAAATGCCTCATGAGCACAGCATCCTCAGCTTTCCCCTGAACAGAAAAACAGAGCCACTAAACACAGGAAGATCCTCCATTCTTCATGAGCACATGGCCCTCATCTGTCACCAAGACACAAAACACAACAACTGAGGATAGGCTAGGGAAGACTTACATTTATCATGAGCCCAGGGCCCACAACTATCATCAGGATACAGCACACAGCAGCTCAAACAGGGAGCACCTCCATTCCTCATGGCCACAGGGCATTCAGCTGTCACCAGACACAGCACAGAACAGCATAAGACAGGAACAATCACCTCCATTTCTCATGAGCAAAGGGCCCTCAGCTTTCATCAGACACAGCACAGAATAGCTGAGGACAGGAAATGTAGGACCTCCAATCCTCATGAGCACAGGGCCCTCAGCATTCACCAGGACACCCTAGAGAGAAGCCAGATACAGGGAGCAACTCAATTCCTCATGAGCTCTTGAATCTCAACTATCATCAGGGCACAACACAGGGCAGTTGAGGACAGGGAGAACCTCCATTCTTCATGAGCCCTGGGATCTCAGCTGTCACCAGTATACATAGCAGGTAATTACTGCAGCAGCTAAACTCCTCATAAGCACTTAGCCCTCAGCTGTCAACAGAGTACAAAGTCACTGTGAACAGGAAGATTCAGCATTCTTCATGAGCACATGGCCCTCAGCTGTCACCAAGACAACACAGTAGATGAGGATAGGTCAGGGAGGACATACATTTCTTTTGAGCCCAGGACACACAGCTGTCATTAGAGTACAGCACAGAGAAGCTCAGAAGAAGGAGAATTTTTATTACTCATGACCATGGGGCCCTCAGCTGTCACCAGGACACAGCACAAAATTGAGGAGAACAGGAAGGATCTCCATTCCTCATTTGCACAGAGCCTTCAGCTGTCAGCAGGATGCAACAGAGTGGCTAAGAACAGGACTGGGAACATCTCTATTCCTCATGAGCACAGGGCCCTCAGCTGTTACCAGGGCATAGCACAGAACATACAGCAGTTGAGGACAAGGACAGTTATGTTTTAGATGTGGTGTCCCCCAGAAACTCACACTTAACAAAATGCAAGAAGTTTCAGAGGAGAAATGATTGGGTTGAAGAGTCTTAAAGCAATCAGTGAATTAATATGCTAATAGGGATCAACTGAGTGGTAAATGAAGTGATAAGATGTGGCTGGAGGAGATAGAAATTGGGCATGGTGTGCAGGTGTATATTTGTATTTGGCCAGTGGAGTCTCTCTCTCCTTCCTGAGCACCATGGGAGCTGCTTCCCTCTGCCACACTCTTGTGTGTTGACTTAGTCCACTTCTGGAACCATGAGGAATAATACTGTAGTTCAAGACTGAGACTTCTGAAACTATGAACCCTCAAATAAGGTTTTTCTCTTCTGAAGTTGTGCTGATTATGTCTTTTAGTCACAGAAGCCTAAAACCTGAGTACAAGAGGGAGATACCACCATTCCTCATGAGTACAGGGCCCTCATCTGTCAAGAGGACACAGCACAGAGTAGCTGAGGACAGGGAGTACCTCCATTCCTAATGAGCTCAGGGCCCTCAGAGTCACCTGGACACAACACAGAGTAGATATAGACAGGAGGGAGAGCACCTAAATTCCTCATGAGCGAAGAAACTTAGGCTGTGCAGATACTAATTGTTAAATTATTATCTGCTACTCACATGAATATTCTTTCAAAAGCTCGTAATAACCTTTTAACTGTAGGCACAAATGTCATCCACATTGCAGATATAAAAGGTTGACTATTCCTTTTCTAAATTCAAATTTCAATTCTGTGGTGGTTCAAGGTTGTGCAACTAATTATGATTTTCCTTGTACTTCTTTTACTGTGTGTACAATAAAAGAGTTGTCTGTTCCATGGCTCTATAGTCCATGTTCATCCATGTTTAGAAAATGACATAGAAACCTGTATTATTTACTGGTTTGTAAAGTAGGGTTGATATTACTTCTGGCTGATGTCTGTCCTTGTTATAAACTGAACCAGAATTTCCCCAGGTCTTAGAAATAGAGCCCCATAACCAATCAGGTATATAAAAAGGTTTTGCTTATATATATAGACACAGGTGCATGCAAATCTCTTGCCTGAATTTCTTTTAGGTAGGAATACAATTCTTTACCTGTATTTCTCCTCAGGTTCAAGAAACAGGAGAGACACTGCCCCAAGTAATAGCAGGGAGATTTAATTGGAAAGCTTCAAGAGGTAGACTTTCTGCCTCCAAATGTTGGCCATGGTCCATTCCATTCCAGATACCAGAAAGCAAGCATAAGAGAAATATATTTTTATTATAAAATATTTATTTATATAACATCTTCCCCCACCATCAATGCCAGAGCAGTAATTAATATGGCAAAAGTGATAGACAACACCTATTGTTTGATTTTATGCCAGACATAATTTATGATTACTTTTTTACTGATATAAATTGCTGATCCTACTATTTCTGCTTATTACACCAAGTAACACTGCAGATGTCAAAAAAGGAACTAAGTACCTCATCTACTGCTATGCATCATTGGCATAGATTGTTGCTATCTTTGTCCTCTGCCCCAAAACTCTGATTTGCTAGTAAAATAGAGGGACACTATAAACTCCTAGGATAGAAACTCTACTACTTCAGATCTATCCACATAGATGGGTAGATACTCAAACAATATGAAAAATGAAGAGAACAAACCATACCTAACAACATAGAATACCACAATTGCAGACTCCATTGACACCACAGTGGAGAAAATGTTGGAGGTGGAATTCAGAAAGATAGTGGTTCAAGTTCAACTGATCTAGGAGGTAAAAGATGAAAAAATAAATGAAATCAGGGAGAAATACAAGAAGTGAAAGATGGCTTAAATAAGGACATGGAGATCCTTAGGAGGAATCAATTAAAAATGCTTAAAGTGAAGGTGTTAAAACATAAAATTAAAAATTCAATGGGAAGGATCACCAACAGACTAGGCCATGTGGAAGATAGATTTTTCAGGACTTGAGGGCAAAGAACATAGTCTTGAAGAAAAAGATGACTATAGAAAAATAAGATGTTAGAGGACTATGGTCAGAAATTTTAAGATAAAGGCTCTGAAATACAGAAAACACTGCACAATCATTACAATAAAATAATATCAGAAAATTTACCAAATGTTCATGACAAAATGGAAAATCAAATACAGAAAGCATACAGGACTCCAGATATAAAAAATTCCAAGAGAACCACTTCAAGACACATCATTTTGAAAATGCCTAATGTACAGGAGAAAATATAGAATCTTAAAAGCAGCAAGAAAAAAGATTCAACACATTTAGAGGAAAACCATTGCAAATCTCAGCCAATTTTTTTTAACCCAGACCTAAAAGGCAGAAGGTCTTAGAATAATATATAACAACTTCTAGAGAAAATGGTTGGCAACCAAGAATACTATATAAAGCAAAATTAAGGTTTTGATTTGAAGATGAAATAAAAACATTCCATGATAAGCAAAAGTTAAAAGAATTTACAAGTTAATGCTGACACTACAAAACATATTTATTAAAATAATTCAAGAATACATGGGGGAAAAAAACAAAAACCAGAAAATGGAGAAAGAACACTGGGAGAATACTCAATCAAAGGAGAATCTACTTCAAGTTAAAAACTAGAAATAAACCAAAATGACAGAAATTTGTAAAGGCATCTTTCAGTAATAATACTGAAAATAACTTGTCTAAACTCATCAAAGAAAAGACATAGGGTTGCAGATTGAATTGAAAAAAAGGATCTGATTATATGCTGTCTTCAAAAGACTTACTCATAAAGAAAGACATCCTCAGACTGAAGGTGAAATTTTGGTGAAAATGTATCATTCATGTTGTCTCCATAAATAAGCAGGGGTTTTTATTTTCGTATCAGATAAATTGGACTTCAAACCAAAATTAATCAGAAGAGATAAAGAAGACCATTCTATTCTGCTTAAGGGAATCATACAAGAAGTAATAGCAGTCATGGATATTTATTCCCTAGATGGAGCAGCTATTACATCAAGCAAACTCTCCTCAATATCAAGAACCAAATAGACCAAAACATAATAATACTGTGCAACTTTAACATAGTCCTTTCAACATTAGATAATCCAAACAAAAACTAAGTAAAGATGCTACAGAACTAAAAAATATTGTACTCAACAAACATATATAGAATATTTTATTCATCAATGACTGAATACACCTTCTCAGCAGTGCATGGAACATTTTGCAAAATATATCCTTTCCTAGGCAACAAAGCAACTCATTGCAAATCAAATAAATAAATAAATAAAGACAATGCTTTTCATAGTGGAATGAAGTTAGAAATCAATGATAAGACAAAATGTATAAACTACTCAAACACCTGGAGAGTAAATCATAAATCATTCACAATTTAATGATGAATGGATAGCAGAATAAATCTGAGGTGAAATAAAAAATACTTAGAAGTAAATGAAAATAGTGATACAATATCCAAACCTCTGGGCCACTATGAAGGAGGTTCTAAGAGGAAAGTTAATATAACTGAATTCATTTATTAAAAAAAAAACAGGAAGACAACACACATATGATCTAACATTACAGCTCAAGGCCCTAGACAAAGAATAGCAAATCAATATCAATAGAAAACAGGAAATAAAATCAGAGCCCAACTTAATGAATTTGACATTAAAAACAATTTTAAAAATTGATGAAAGAAGTTGGTTCTTGGAAAAACTAAAGAAAATTGATAAACTTTTAGCCCAATGAAATAAAGAGATAAAAATGCAAATTTTTGAAATCCATAAGGAAAATATTACCACAAGCCCTACTGAAATACAGAGGAGAATCAGAAACTACTTTGAGAACTTATACTCCAATAAGATAGAAAATTCCTAGATACATATTACCTAATCAAATTGAATCAGAAGGATGTAGAAAATTTGAAGAGATCAAATTCTACTAATGAAATTTAAGATGCCATGAATAACCTACCAAAAAGAAAAGTCTAGGACTGGATGGATTCCCAGCCAAATTCTACCAGGCGTTCAAAGAAGAGCTAACATCAATCTTCCTCAAATTATTCCATAAAATAGAAAAGGAAGGAACTCTTTCAAAGTAATTCTATGAAACTAGTAGCACCCTGATACTAAAATCAGACAAAGCCACATCAAAGAATAAAAACTTCACACTAATATCCTTGAAACATAAATGCAAAAAAATATTAATAATATATTGGCAAATTGCATGCAAAGACACATTAAAAAGATAGTTCATCATGGTCATCCCATTGTAAGGTTGGATAAACATGTGGAAATCAAATGTAACACACCACATGCATAGAGTTAAAGACAAGAATGAGATGATCATAACAATAGATGAAGAAAAAACATTTGACAAAATACAGCATCCATTCATGTTTAGAACTCTGTAAAAACTAGGGACAGATGGAAATTATCTCCACATTGTAAAAGCTATATATGACAAACCTAAGGCCAAAATCATTCTTAATGGAGAAACTGAAATAGTTCCCATTAAAAAGAGGAAGAAGACAAGAATGCCCACATTTACCACTTAATTCAACATTCTCCTTGAAACTCTGACCAGAACAATTAGGCAAAATAAAGAAGTTGAAGTGATATGAGTAGGAAAAGAAGAGCTCAAACTATCTTTTTTTGCTGATAACATGATTCTACAGGTAGAAGGCCCAAAAATCTCCTCTTATAACCTTCTAGAATTATTGAACAAATTCAGCAAAGTTGTAAGATATAAAATTAATACCCATAAGTCAATTGCATTTCCATACATCAATGATGAATCAGCTAAAAAAAGAAATTAGGAAAACTATCCCATTCACAAAAAAGAGGTGAAGGAACTCTATGATGAAAACTACAGAATATTAAGAAAGAAACAGAAAAATATTAGAAGATGTGAATACCTCTCATATTCTTGAATAGGGAGAATCAATATTGTCAAAATTAGTGCTATACAGATTCAAGGAAATCCTAATTAAAATTCCTATGATGTCTTCATAGAAATAGAAAAAGCAGTTATGAAATTTATTTGGAAAAATACAAATCACAAAATAGTGAAAGAAATCCTTAGTGAGTAGTACAAAGCCCAAAGCATTATAATAGCAGGCCTCCAATAAACTCCAGAGATATAGAAACAAAAACAACAAAGTAATGACAACAAAATAGGCATGAAGCCCAACGGAACAGAAAACAGAGACAAACTCCACATAAATACTATTATCTCATTTTAGACAAAATTGTTTAAAGTGCACATTGGAGAAAAGATAACCTTTTCAAAAAATATATGTAGAGCTCTGATCCACAGGGGTGTCAGGGAACATATTTCCTGTTGCTGTGCACAGACTTATAATTTATATGGGCCAATCCACTGAATGTACCACCACAAGCCTTATAGGAAAAGATAGTATTTATTAAGACATATAAAGTATATACAAAAGGTAAACCATCCCAGGTAGCATACCAACTCAGCACCGGAGAGATATCACGGGCATTTTGCAGCACACATAACCAAAGAAAGCAGTCTTGTCACTTTTGAGTTCTTCTTATCTCTTAAATACATTGGAGTAAACATATAAAGTTATTGTCTAGAGCCACTGGGCTCAGTGCCATCAGTATGTTTGGTCTCCAGACCTGGATCTGGCCAAGAGCCAGTCCTTGAGAGCAGAAACCAGATGTCTTTAAGGTTTTTTTTGTTTTGTTTTGTTCTCAGGCAGAAAGCTTATCTGTCCTTGAACAGGGGCACTGCCAGACCACTAAGTTTCTCATGCAAGTTGTTTAATCCTTGCCCTGATTTCACTTTTTGAAAGCACTCTTAAACAAGACTCCATTTTTCTCTACACTTCGTTTACACAAAAAGAAAATTACAATAAATTCAAGTTGAGAAACTAACTCATCTTAGGTCACAAGTTAATTAGTGGTAAGAACAAGAATTCAGGACTTTATTTCCTAATTCATTGTTCTCTCTCCACCAGATTTAACTTATTTTCTTCCTCAATAACTTCCCAGTCACTAAGTACTTCACCAGGTTGTTTTGGTGATCACATAAAATAATATATCATAAAGTGCATCAGAAAGTATAAAAGAATAAAGCAATAGTGGAAAAGTTGTGGAATCAGAAAGCTTTAAATTCCCCATACCTATTCATTCCCCTCATCTCCTTTATTATAAGCAGAGTGTGAAATGAAGACAATGAAAATACTGGTGGAAGGTATCTTTCTGTATCTGCAGCTAAAATATATGAGAGAATTTCCCAGGGGTATTTTAGAGAGAAAACAAAGAGTCCAGTTCAAACATATCAAGCTAATATTTACACATAAACACTGGTTAATGAAATCACATTATTCATTTATTTGATGAAGAACTTCAAACACAAAGACACCCACAAAACTTCCCACCTAGAACTGGATATACTTTAAAAGGTTGACGTCTTTGGCATACATCCTGAAATACTCGAGTACCTGGGAATTGTGCATGAAGTTAGGATAATGATATGGGATGGCGTAGTCACTGAAGCACATCATATCCTTAGAAGTATTGATGATCATCAATTTGTAAATATTGGCTCTCCCTTCTTCAGGATTTTCCTGCAGTAAATTAGAAGCATTCATGGCAACTTGAGAGCTAATTTCATGATTTACAAATAGCCAGTGAACAGTTGAAAAATTTCCTGAAATAAATGTCAATTCAAACAAATGACACACATACATGACCTCCACACGTCCCAGCACTTGTGCCTCTGTGTAGTTTCTTTGCCTTGGATCTCAGTATCTATATGACTTGCTTTTGACCAACAGTATACAGTTGAAATGGCACTGAATGACTTTCAATACTAAGTCACAAGTAGCCTTGCAGCTTCCACCTGGGTGTCTTAGAAGGCTCACTTTGGTGGAAGCCAGCAGCCATGTAAGAAGTTAGCTTTTATAGCTGTGACCCAAATACCTGACAGGGAGAAAGAATTATTTTGGCTCATGGATTCAGAGGTTTTGGCTCCACTACTTTTGGCTTTTGGCAAGGCAGAACATCATGGTGGAAGGGTATTGCAGAGGAAAGCTTCTCAGCTCATGGTAGTCAGAAAGCAGGGGTTGGGGGAAGAGACCCAGGACAATATATAGTCCCCAAGGGTAACCCCCCTGACCCACGATCTGCTTTTCAACCATGTTCCACCTGCCTACACTTTCTACCACTGCCTAGTAATCCATTCAGCTGTCAATGAATTAATCCATTAATGATGTCGGAGCTCTAATGAATGAATCACTTTCCAAAAGACCTACCTCTGGACAATACTGCATTGGATACCAAGACTTGAACACCTGGGCTTTTGGGGGATATTCTAAATCTTTACTATAAAAACTCCAACTATATTGAGACCACAATGCTGTTAGGAAGCCCAACCTAGGCACATGGAAGAAAATATCTAGGGTAGAGAAATATTCAAATAGCCCCTAGAAATTCTAGCTCTCCCACCTAAAATTCTACACATGTGAACAAAGTAGTCACATCAAATTCAGTCTTATCATTCATCAGATGTCAATCACAAGAAATTCCAAGTGAGAACTTCCCAGCTGACTGAATAAGTCTCAAGAATTTTCATATATATTGAGACATTTCTCTCAAGAAAATGTACTACATTTCTTTCAGTATAAGTTGTTATTTGCCCCTTTTTTATATTGCTGGGTAACAGTCACTTAAATTAGTAAAAGTGGGTTAGATCAATACATACTAGGGAGAGTATATTAGTACAATGTTTTCTGAGTAATGCTGCAATGTATATAAAAATCCTTGAAATGTACATAGCTTTTTAAAGAAATATTCAGACTTGCAAACAAAGATTATTGTTAAAGGATGTTGGTGCCAGCATTATTCATAAAATAAAAAGGAAATAAGTTAAATGCTTAAGAAAAAATGACTGAAATTTGAGAACCACTGTTCTAGATCCTTGCTACCCGAAGTATGGTCTGTGGATCAGCACAAAGGGGATCACTAGGGACATTGTTAGAAATGCAAAATTTTAGGCCCCTCCCTAGACTTACTGAATCAGAACTAACATAATAACAAAATCTTCAACTGATTCAGATGCACATGAAAATTGAGAAGCACTACTTCAGATGACATTAATCCCTAATTCAGTGTCTTCCTTCCTATAATGAATTTTTTGCTTCCTCAAAAATTTCCAATTAATTACTTCATGAAGTTAAGGTGGTAATCCAATAAAATAATGCAATATGAATCCAGCATATTATTCTGTCACTGAAATGTCATAAACCACAGGTTTTCAAATCTATTACATTTAAATTCTTTTTCATTATAGAAAATCACGTAACCAATTTGGTCCCTCTCATTCCTTTTTATTACAGAAATGAATAAATCTTAGGAGAGTGGGTATTACAAAATATTAAATATTACAAAACCGTGTTGAATTTGTCCACATTCAGGTTTATTTTCCTCCTAATTCTTATTAAAGAATTATTTAGTCTAGAAATCCAAAATTGATCATACTCATTTGTCTGCCCCATAATTATTTCTTTTTGACTGCTAAGAAGGTTTTCAGGAGTCTCCTTTCAAGTATTTTCTTATTTACCTTACCAACTTCAACCAAAGTATTCAAAGTGTGGTTGTGATTATATCTCTGACCTAATTAACATTTTAGCTGTTCACATTTTCTATATTACCTAGCAGAGAGCTTTATTGGGACTCCAGATCAACACAACCAGAATCTCATGAATGGGCTGACATCATTTTTTGTTAATGTTCCCCCAGTGATTAATTCTCAATATGTAGCAAAAGTGGACAACTATACCCTTTTAAGTGTTTTTCAATCCATTTATTGTCTTATTCTCTTGTTCACTATTTTTTTGAGAAAGGAGGAGTTATGAAATTTATGGGATAAAAAAACATATTTCATTAAAGGGTGTTTATTATTTAACACCCTTTTCTGATTAAACAGTAACAGTAACATTTATATTATAATTGTGCCCACATGGCATCTATTTGTCTATCTGTCTATACTTTAAAACTTTACAATGTGAAGTAGTTATCTGATCATCAGCATAAATATCACTTAGGGCTTGTCAGAAATGGATAATTTTGTTATACCCCAAATTAATTCATGAGAATCTCCAGTAATTCATGTGTACATTAAAGTTTGAAAAGCACAGTCTAGCATGCTTTAATAATTTTTGATATGCAGTTTGACTAAAAAATATCAGATTATTTAATAAGTACTGAGTACTTATTAAATTCTTAGCATTTTGAAAGAAATTTATTAACTTTTCAAGTAATTGCATTCATAAGGTAACATCAAAGTAAACTGATATATATATATATATATCATATTACAACCTACTTTCTACCATCAATCTTACTTAATGAAGAGATCAAGAATTGATTGAAATTAATGTCTTTAGAGCTCATATGATTATTATTAGAAAGTTTTCAGCTGTACAAAGAGGAGACAATACCAGTTTGGTAGGTGGAACATGATTGTAAAATAGAAATGGTGGTGTCTGAGAAAACACTTGTGCGGTAGATAGAAAAATGAAAGAGGAATCAGGATTGAAAAGTACAAGTGGTACTACCTGAGAAGAAAATAAAAATATACTGAATCCCAGGAACCTGTCACAAAAAAAGAGAAAATGGAAACCCCGAATTCCCAGTGTTCTTATTGGACACCTAGCAGTGGAAGTGGAATTTCAAAGTGCTTAGACCAATTCTACATATGAAACCTCTAACAAATTATAAAAAAGTTTTGTGGGATGGAAGGACAACTAGACTACAAATAATGAGCTCAGGACTGAGAGAAGTACATCTCAGGAAAAAGTTCTCAAAGTAACCACTAGCAGCATACAAAATATGTTCAGTTCATTAAAGGATGTTTATAATACCTTAGTCTCCACAGCTATGTAACTGTGAAAAATGTGAAAAGCAGATTCGATAGCTCCATAAACATTCTTAGTAGCCACTCAGGACAGTTTCCTTCTCAGGTATCCACTTATTAAGCATAAATATATTGGGTAGGAAATATATGCCAGGCATCATTCTTGGTTCTAGAATATAATAGTGAGCGATATAGGTAAGTCTGTGTTAAGAGAAGTCAGAAAGTCAGAGTATTATGATGAAAGAATATTTTTTCATGGAAGCAGTTCACAAGGTGTTGAAATTTTGCCCAGAGGAAAATAAGAAATACCCATGCTGTATATTCAGCAGATTATAACTTCAAATCCCTTTAGAGTTTAAAAATCACAAAACTGATAATCAGGCAGAAAAATGGCTACCCTCCCAACATCATCCCTGCCTCAATTGATTCACTGCTGTTCAGTAATTGCCAAACCTGGCTAGGATGCTTAAGGAGACTCAAAATGTGGGGGTCCCACTCTAGGCCTAAATAATAACTGACATGTAGCCATATGCAGAGCTGTCATTTTATAAGTGATTGATGTAATTATTCATTCACTTACTCCCTATGTTCACTGTACAAAGGGGACATTACTATTATCCCTTCCTCAAGATTAAAAAAACAGTGGGCAGAGAGGTTTAATGATTTGCCCAAGGTCATACTTCTTGTAAATAACAGACAGTCTTTGAATCTAAAACAGTGCTCTTAACTTCTACACTAGGGTGGGACTGGATTTCAAGAGTAGAATTTTCTGTTACTAAAAACAAATTAACAGGGTTTTCAGCCCACATCTGATTGTGATAAAGGTCTAGGGATTTGCTAATGGGATTCATTTTAGATCTGAATAAGACTATTGTCAGAAATAGTTCCTAAAACAGAGCCAAGATACAACACATCTGTTCAACTAAGAAATGTCATAAGGCCACTTTTAAGTAGCTGGCCAACACTGTGTTAGTTTTTATGATGTAAAATATACCTATGACACCTCAATTCCATTCACTGGTTCAGAAAATGAGTTTAAAATAAACCAATTTAGAGATCAATGAAGGTGACTGATACTTTTTGGCACTTAATAAGCATATCATTTAAATAGATGATACTTGTCAGTGGTTACTAACAAGTTGCAGGATTGGATGTGCATACTAAAACAATTTAACTTTAAAACTGAGTATGTGTAAGGACAAGAAAACCCATTTGCAGGTGCCCTCTACCCTCTTCTGGAAGACAAAAGACTTTAAACTTCTCAAAGCAAGAAGTTTACAGCAAACAATGCTATCAAATTTTATACTTTGTTCAAGGACAAGAACTGTCAGAAAAATACCTGGACTATTTTTAGTAGAAAATAAATGTTGAAGATTGGAGGGGGTATTCCTGGAAGGAGTTTTTAGCAGGTAATTCTAGCTCATTTACCTTTAAGACATATCAGAAGCAACCACTCTACATTTTCTAATCCCTGTGTACTTTCTAATGTATGCTGTTCTGTTACTCATCCTCCCTGCCTCACCAGATTGTTTCCCTCTTCTGAAAATTAGCAAAACTAATGAAATAAAAATGTTTGTGGTTTTCATAGACAGTAGAGAAGGAAAAAAACGTATATCTGCAATGCATTTTGCAGCCAACAGAGGGAAAGAGAAACCCTCATAACATGTGGGGTGGGGGATGTTAAGAAGTCAACAAGCAGAATTCTATCAGGTTTAGTCACTATCAAGCTCTCATATTACCTAACAGGAGAAAAAATGTTGCATGCACCCAGCTGCAGAAGGCTTTAAGTATTAAGGGACAAGGAGATTTACCTGTTACCTCCAAAGCCCTCCAATGTCATCAGTCCTTTCAAAGGAAACAGGATCCAAGTCATCATTCAGGCAGCACCTGACAGAAGAGAGCCCACAGGCTCCACTTCCAATCACAGCAATTCTTTTCTTGGTCATGGTCTCCAAAGATCTTCACCTGGCTATGGCAATGTCACTTGTACTAAAGAAAGAATGACAAGAGACAGAAAGCAAAACCTGTCAACAGTTTTTAAGAAAGACAGTTGCCATGACACTCAAATAACTGCTGTAACAAGAGGTGACTTTGGGGAAGCCAGATTTGGTTGCCTTCTTCAAAAGGAATCTCCTGCACAGAATAGGGCAGCCCTGTTGCCTGCAAAACACAGAGCTGAGAAGCTCTATAGTGTTATCTTACTGTTTCCAGAAGCACCTGGCTGATCCTTCAGTTGCGATCTGGAAGTTACTCTGATTGGCAGCAATTCTCCCTCTCTTAACAGGAAGAAAACAAGGAGTGAATCTGCTTTGGGCAGAAAACAAAAACAAAAAAATCATCTACAACTTCTGTAGTTTTCAGCTGCTGTTATAGGCAGTGCCTTTTTACTCCCTCTGGAGACAGAATGGTCCTCTAATCTTTTTTGCTCCCCTACTCTCTGCATCCACTTTTAACTTCCTGCTTTTCCCTTAAAGTGACAAACTCCTACTAAAACAAAACAGCAACTCCCAAGTAAGCTTGATAGAAATGCCAAAATACAGAACACCCTCCTTGCAGGGGTTCTGTTCAAAGAGGTGATCCTACCCCCTTTTCTTCTTGCTACCCACCTCATGGACTGGATCTTCAGGTCTACAATAGTGGTAGAATTTACTTTAAAATTCCCATGCATGTTTTAGACTACTTTTAGATGAACTATAGCTGGTTTCCTTTCAATCACTTTTAAATAGGGTTAAAATAGATCTTTGGCTTGGAGAATTATTTTACTCCATCAGGAAGATGACTGTCTTAGACCAATATATGGTCTGAATTACATAAAAATATAGGAAGCACACAATGGGGAACACATAGTGTCCACGTCACCTAATGGGAGAATGAAAGAAAAGAGGATCAAAGGTGGAGTTGTGTGTGTGTGTGTATATGTATGTATGTATATATGTTTACATATGTATGTTTACATATTTATGTATATATGTAATAAAGAGGAATGTTTTCACTTTGGTTGGGGTATGAGGGATTGAACCTTGGGCACTTAACTACTGAGCCACATCCCATTATTTTTCATTTTGGGATAGGGTCTCACTAAATTTCTTAGGGCCTCACTACTTTTCTGAAGCTGGCTTTGAACTTGTGATTCTCCTGCTTCAACATCCTGAGCCACTTGGATTACAGGTGAGTGCCACAGCACTAGGCAGAATGTTTTAACTTTTTGATGTGGTTCTGTCAAAACAGTTATTCATCAAAATATACTAATCTATCAATGCACACATCAAGATGACCTAGTCAAGTAGTTTTTATTTTAAAAGAGATGCTATTTAATTTTGCTCTGAATTCTCTTCTCACTTTGTTCCTACAACACTTCCACTGAAACCTTTATTTAACTAGTGTCTGTCCTCACAGATTACCACCAAAAAGAGAGCCTTTTGTCACCAAGGAACTTTCCTTCTGTCTAATGCTACTTTCTCCTATAAAGAGAAAGCAGTGTTCTTTTCTTCAGTTACCTAAATGTATCTTCTTTGAGATTTCAGAAGAATTAGTTTCCCATTCCATCCCTCCCAAGACCTATGGTAGTGGAAGGACCAAGGGACACTTAAGAAAAGGACATCTCATCTACAACCATCCAGTTTCTATAAACCATGGTTTGTGAGGTGTTAGAGAACACAGATGGTATTCTTTCTGTTAATAAATCACTGAACCACAAAGAGCTACATCTGAATCTGAGAGAGACAACTGCATGTCACCCAGACATAAAATTCAAGCTGGGTGCAGTAGCCAGATGGGTTTGGGGTTGTTGTCCTTGGGGTAGGAATGAGCATATCAAGAACAGAATTAACATTAAATTTTAGTGGCTAGACAAGAAGCAGTCACTGCTAGATACTCAATAAAATGTTTTCTCCTTCTCTTACAATATCATATATCCTTTTGAAATGGGGCTGCCCAAAGAAGAACTGCATTTTCCTGGTTCTCCTTTAGTATGTGTAAATTTATGATCAAGTTATCACCAAGTAACATAAGAAGAGCAAATGTGAGCAACTTCTACCTAACCTGTGGGGATTGCACTGTTTTGAAAATATTAATAGCGCACAACAAACATGAAAAAATGTTCAACATCTCTAGTGATTAGAAAAATACAAAGTAAAATGACATTGAGAGTTTATCTCACTCCTGTCAGAATAATAATTATCAAGAATACAAGTAAGAATAAATGTTGGCAAGGATATGGTGAAAAATGTTCACTCATACATTGCTGGTGGGACTGCAAACTGGTGCAACCACTCTGGAAAGCAATATGAAGATTCCTCAGAAAACTTGGAACGGAACCACCATTTGACCCATCTGTCCCACTCCTAGGCTTATACCCAAAGGACTTAAGATCAAAGTACTACAGTGACACAGTCACATCAATGTTTATAGCAGCTCAATTCACAATAGCTAAGCTATGGAACCAAACTAGGTGTCCTTCAACAGATGAATGGATAAAGAAAATGTGGTATATATACGCAACAGAATATTACTAAGCCATAAAGAAGAATGAAATTATGGCATTTGCCAATAAATGGACGGAAATGGAGACTATCATACTAAGTGAAATAAGCCAATCTCAAAAAACCAAAGGCTGAATATGCTCTCTGATATGCAGATGCTAACACAAAATAAGGTGAGAGAAGAGAAAACCAGAAGTACTTTAGATAAAGGAGAATGAAGAAAAGGGAGGAGAATGAGAATAGGAAAGACAGTAAAATGAATCGAACATAACTTTCCTATGTTCACATATGAATTTATGACCAGTGTAACTCCACATCATGAACAATCACAAGGATGGGAAGTTATACTCCATGTATATATAATATGCCAAAATACATTCTAGTGTCATGTATAACTAAAAAGAACAAAAAGAATTAATTTTAAAAAAAGAAAGAAAATATGAACAGCAGATAATTTCCCATACAATATAGAGCGCTAATCTCCAGAATCTATAAAGAACTCAAAAAACTCTACACCAAGAATGCAAATAATCCAATTGACAAATGGACTAAGGAAATGAATAGATACTTCACAGAAGAAGATATACAAGCAATCAAGAAACATATGGAAAAATGTTCAACATCTCTTGTAACAAGAGAAATGCAAATCAAAACCACCGTAAGATTCCATCTCACCCCAATTAGAATGGCGATTATCAAGAATACAAGCAACAACAGGTGTTGGCGAGGATGTGGGGAGAAAGGTACACTCTTACATTGCTGGTGGGGCTGCAAATTAGTGCAGCTACTCTGGAAAGCAGTGTGGAGACTCCTTAGAAAACTTGGAATGGAAACACCATTTGACCCAGCTATCCCACTCCTTGGCCTATACCCAAAGGACTTAAAATCAGCATATTACAGAGATACAGCCACATCAATGTTCATAGCTGCTCAGTTCACAATAGCCAGATTGTGGAACCAACCTAGATGCTCTTCAGTTGATGCATGGATAAAGAAACTGTGGCATATATATACAATGGAATATTACTCAGCCATAAAGAATGATAAAATTATGGCATTTGCAGGCAAATGGATGAAACTGGAGAATATCATGCTAAGTGAGATAAGTCAATCTCAAAAAACCAAAGGACAAATGATCTCGCTGATAAGCACATGATGACACATAATGGGGGGTGGGAGGGGTTAGTGTTAGGGTTAGGGTTAGGGTTAGGGAGGGGGGCAAGAATGGAGGAAGGAAGGACTGTATAGAGGGAAAAGAGGGGTGGGAGGGGTGGGGGGGAAGGGGAAAAAAATAACAGAATGAATCAAACAACATTACCCTATGTAAATTTATGATTACACAAATGGTATGCCTTTACACCATGTACAAACAGAGAAACAACATGTATCCCATTTGTTTACAATAATAAAAAAAATGTAAAATAAATAAATAAATAAATAAAATAAAAACAGCAATATTATATAAAAAAATATAAGTGCAACTCTAGGTGGTGAGGGCCAAACACATGTGCAGAATAGCCATTGAATTAACCAACAGTTAGCTTTACCTTATCAGCATAGTAAAATGCTATACACCCCAGCAGAAGACCTAAGGTGGAGACTTAACATGGAAAGGATGTATGGGACTCATGAAGAGGCGACGATGAAGGAGAACACAGGCACAACTCAAGTTCAACCTCTTCAGGTGATGACATTAAGACACACACACATAATCTATACACATACACTTTTTGAAATTATATGAATTAATACTTACATGGAAGTTCAGGAAAGATTGTAATCACCATGGAACTTATTTGATTTGTATAGCTTTCATAGCAGGCAGTAGGAACAGTCTAAGCAGGCACATTTAAAGCTTCAACTCATACATCATATTCATTCACATTCCAAAACGAAGCACATGGGCTCTGTCAATTGAGAGACACAGAAAGCCACATGACTAAGAGCCTGGATGCACAATAATCTTATAGGGGAGGAGGTTGATAGTTGGGAATTAGTATACAATCTACCAAAGTTGGCTATGGATGACCTGTAATTGAGTAGATAAAGCAAACTCTGTGATTCTGTTTACTTTCAGAGACTACATCTATTGGACATGAAAATGGGGATAACACTATGCCTGTGGAATTAACAAGCTAATGAGATTACCATGGAACCTCAACCATGAAGGATAACTCCTAATCTCTTGAGTATTTACTGGTGATATGCAGAGAGTTCGGTGATCTCCAGATTTATTTCCAGATAAAGTATTTTGGTCCTTTACAATATCCTGGAAATTCAAATTTGTGTTTTGTTTCTTATTTTAAAATAAAAGGTGGGACTGGGGTTGTGGATCCATGGTAGAGTACTTGCCTACCACGTGTGAGGCACTGGGTTAATGTTTCAGCACCACATATAAATAAATGAATAAAATGAAGGTCTATCAACATCTAAAAAAATATTTTTTAAAAAAATTGGTCTATTCAGTGTTCTCAACAGTGTTATAGGAGAACTACTATTATCCTAACTATGAATTACTGTCATCATGGACCTTTCAGAAGCACTCTGAGATAATTTAAGTCCTCTGAGATTGAAGATTATTTTACATGCCATTTTTGAGCATTCTGGGATATCAAAATGGGAATCTTCCTTGGCTGAATGTAACAACTGTACCTCAGGAACACAGATACATGAGCAACAGGTATGTTCATTTTTCAAACCTAAGACCCAGGCTTTGTGAAGTTAGGATTAAGATGGACTTTGGGTTCTTACCAACCTAGAGGAAGAGGAAGGTCACAGAGTATTCTCACATTTCAGTTTGGGCTGAATCGGGAGGGAACATTTGACTTTATGCAATTTTACTGCTGAGATAATCTGCTCTTTCCATGAAAATCTATCAGAAAAGTTAAACTCCAGAAGTAGTACACTCAAAGGCTTCAGAGACTAGATAGGTAGATTGCATAAAAGTTTTCCTGCTGGATCAAAAAGAGTGAAATTTCTTGTAACTAATTTGAAAAAAGTATTCAATTAGAAAGATTTAAAAAACCTGGGCACAACGGCACATGCTTGTCAACATAGTTACTCAGGAGGCTAATGCAGGAAGATCACTGTTTGAGGCCAGCCTTGGCAACTTAGCCAGACTACCCCCACCCCAAATAAAATAAAATAAAAAGGAATGGGGATGTAGTTCAGTAGGAGAGTGCTTGCCTAACACACATGAAACTTTGAGTTCAATTCCAGTACTTCAAACAAATGAAAAGGGAAAACAAGAACTGCTCTGTCAAAGAAAAGACAAGTTTCAATGCAAAGTTATCTACAATCTCTGACTTTGTCCTCAATGATTTTTTGATATTTTTTCAGTGTGTGCCCTTACCTTTGGTATTGAAAGGGAGTGACAATTCTCAGAGGTGACTGGGCAAGAGTTCTGTAAAGCACTTCCTGCTATACTTAAATGCATAGCCTCATTGGTATATCTTCTCAGGCTCTTGGGCTCTCTGGGTTTTATATTTATTATGTAAATATGATGCCTAAGATATATAATTACATCAAGGTCAAGTGTGGTTTTTCCTTTCTTGGGAGAAAGAAAACCCAAATTGCTTTCAACTCAGTGTAAGGCACTGACCTAATCCTAACCTTAGCCCAAAAGTCCAAGTTCATGTATGCAAGACGGTCTGAAACATTTTCCCCTATAGTCACATCTTTTACTGAATCTCCATATCTGACTCACTAGATGCTGCCAACTAGTATCCTATTGTAACCCAGTAGACCAAGGACATAGTGGGCAGCAAATATAACCTGTTCACTAACCTGTGCCTTAATCACACTTTTTTTGGTTGGGGTTGATGCTAAGATCTATCAAAGACATGATTTGGTTACTGTTAATGTTACTTGGTTGCTGTTATCAGAGGGCATTCCCTTTTGTGGAGTAATAAAACAGAATTAATACAAGCGTTATGACTATATAACCTGAGCAATGAATGAAAAAGAAATTGAGCTAGACATCACTCTGGCAGTTAATACTGACTCACTAGAAAATATTGAAGAAGTGTCATAAATTTCTGTGCCTTAGTTTGCCCATTTGTTAAATAGCCTCTTTTTTCCTCAAGATTATAACAGTCATAGGTCCTATATTTTTGAACTGCTCCAAAGGCCCATCACTTAAGCATTTAACAATACTTTCTCAGTCCTCCCTATAGGCTAGACACTGTTCTAGGTACAAATACAATACATCCTAAAGGTGAAATTATTATCTTCTCTCCCTCAAACCAGCTTTATCTCTTATAATACCTCAGTGGTGGCACAAACATCCATAACCCAGGGTAGTCAACTGTGGGAGTCCCCCTGGAATCTGTTTCTCTCACCTTCAACCATGTGCTTATCATTGACCAAATCCCTTCAAGTGCATTGTCACTAATTTTTTTTTCTTTCAGCGGTAGAGATTGAACCTAGGGCCCCACACATGCTAGGTAATTGTTCTACCATTGAGCTACATAGATTTTTATTTTATATACCTTTTATTTCATTTTACAGTCATTTTTATTTTGAGACAGTCTCACTAATTGCCCAGGGTTACCCTGAACTTGCCATCCTCCTATCTAGTCTCCCAAGTAGCTGGGATTACAGGTGTGCTCCATTGCACCCAGCTCTGTCACCAATTTCTAAATATATTTATTATCCCTTACAAATCTTGTCTCAATGCCTTTGCCTTTGTGATCCCTCTGGCCTAAACTTTCTTCCTCTGATTTTACATTGCTGGCTTCCCATCATTCAGACCTTAATTTGAATGTCATCTTTCTAGTGACATCCTATTCAACCCACTCTACTCAGCTGTTACCCAGCTCTATTCTCAATATCATTACCTTCTTAGCACTATTCTACCTGATAGTTTATTTGTACTTTCTTTTCTTTTTATATTTCTTCATCACTAGTACCTGAGCTCCACAAGTGCAGAGATCTTATCTATCATGTTCACCTCTATTCTAGACACTGGGGATATGACCAACTTTATTATCACTCTCTATTGTATTCATCTGGCAAATATACAGCCCTGGTAAAACTCAATTCTCTAACTCTTCCTCACCTGCGGCCAACACACACCATGCTGCCTGGTCTCCTGACCATCAATTCCAAGTGGCCCTCACTGCTGCTTGGCAATGGTACCATATTCCTCTCATCCTTTCACTCTCCACTTCCCTAGAAAACTATGTCACATCTTTCTTTCCTCAAACCCCCAACACCCCTCCTACATAAGTTCACCAGATGCCATTGTTTCTTATTTCATTTAGACAATAGAGTCAGGAGAGATCAGTCACTGTCACCACCAAATCTGTTTTCATACTGTGCCTTCTACTGTCTAGGCCAACCCCTCTACTTGTGCATTAGATACCACCTCCTCTTACTCAAGAACATTACCCTGGTATCATTAGATTTTATCTCCACTGGATCATTTCCATTGGCATTCAATATGCTCTAACATCACCATCTTAAAAATAAACTGCTCTTGACCTGGTAGTTACTGCTGCTAATTTTCTGCTTCCTTTTGCATCAAAACTCTTCAAAAGGGGTGAGATGGTCTGTCTCCACTTTCTTGCCTCTCATTCTCTTTATTTAATCACCCCAGCCATACACTGGACTCCTTGCCAAGACCATTGAAAATCATAATGTTGTTCAATTTAGTGCTTATTTTCCATCCTTTCTTTACTCCACATCTTAACTGCACTTGATGCAGACCATCACTCTTGAAACCCTTATTCATTTGGTCTTAGGAATACTATATTCTTAGTCTTCATACTATTTCACTGGCTGATCTTAGACTCTTCTGCTGCCTCCTCTTCTCAATTTCTAAATATTTGTTGACCAAGGATTCGTCTTTTTTATAGTTCCAGTCATGGTCTTGGGGATATTAGAACTTAAGCTCCATCCTAAAATTATGACTTCCTTATCTGTGCTCAGTTCTAACCCTTTCCCTTGAACTCTAGAATAGTCTATCCAGTTAACTATTCATAACCTGTGCTTGGATCTGTATTACTGTCTCATTATATTCTGTCCAAAATTGAATTGTTTTTTTCTCAACATGAATTCCTTTTGAAAAAAGCTTTCAATACATGTAGTTTTCAAATTTTAATGGACATAATAATTGTCCATAGTTATGGGATAGACTGACATTTCATTATGTATATACAATGTGAAATAATCAGATCAGGGTAACTTATTTATCAATCACCTCGAAAATTTATCATTACATTGTGTTAGAAACATTCACTCCCCTCTATACTATTTTGAATTATTCAATTATTTATCATCAACCATAAGAACCCTATTGTGCTAGAGAGAAGTTATTAGAAGTTATTCCTCCTATCCAGCTGCACCTCTGTGCCCATTAACCACCCTTTCTCCATTCCCCTCTTCTTCTCACTCTTCCTAGACTCTGGTAATCATTATTCTACTCTCCACATCTATGACATCAAGTTTTTCAGCTTCCACATTTAAGTGAAAATATGTGGGTTTTTTTGTCCATGACTTATTTCACTTAATATCCCACAGTTTCATCCATGTTGCTCTAAATGATAGAATTTCATCATTTTTTGTCTAAAAAATATTCCATTGTATATATATGCCACATTTTCTTTATTCATTCATCCACAAAGGGGCACCTAGGTTGATTCCATATCTTGGCTATTCTGAATAGTGCTGTAATAAATATGAAAGTGATATCTCTTTGACATACTGATTTCATTTCCTTTGGATATACACTCAGTAATGTAGTTGCTGGATCATATGGTAGCTCTATTTTTAGTTTTGTTTTGAAGAGCCCCATAGTGTTTTTCATAATGGTTGTACTAATATACATTCCCACCAGCAATGTATGAGAATTCTACTATGTCTGCATACTTGCCATCACAAAAATGAACACTTGATGTTCCCCAAACTCTTCATTCTGTCTTCCCCTTCCATATGGCAACTCCATCCTACCACATACTAATGCCAAATCCTTGAAATCATCTTTTATTCTCATATTTCTCCCCAATTCTCAATTTGTGAATCTTCTAGGTATTACCTGTTCAATATATCTACTCACCACACCACTATTACCATGCTGGCCCCCAGATTATCATCTTTTGCCTAGACTATTGCAATAGCCTCCAACCTGAAGTCTCTGCTTCTCCCCTACAGGCTCATTTCATACAGCATTCAGAGTAAAACTTCTAAATGTTTTATGTGGCTTTGAACACCTGCAGTCTCTCAGCTAGCCTTTCTCAACTATATTTTAAATGCCAGACTCATATCAATGGTCTACTTAGCTTATATCTAGGACTCCATCTCTGAAATGTTAAAGTTAAAAATAATCAGCATCCTTTTGTTTAAGTGGCAGTTGGTTGATATCATTACTTTAGCAGATAAATTTAGTGCATGAGAATCTGGATGGGAGGAAATAAGTCAAACAGAGAACAGGATGCAAAAAACACTCAGTAGCATTACCATAGAACAGAGGATCTTCCTGAGAAGCCACCAAAGGATATAAATCATAAGGTTTTGAGAAAATACTCAAATAGGGGAGTAAAAGAGGGACTTAGGATGCCTTTGCTAAAAACCCCTGTCTCTTCTCTTGGTCTTGCTGATACCCAATGGGTAACTAAATGTAGGATGAAGTTTGACATCTCTGACTTCCTTTAGTATTTCTTTTATTACCTTGTTAAACTTTGGGTCGGATTCCTGCTCAACTCTGGATAATATGATAGTTCTATTTCTAGTTATTGTTGTTTTGTGGAGCCCCATAGCATTTTCATAAAGGCTATACTACTTTATATAAGCATAAGCATATTAATCATTTAAGGAGTATTCATCTAAAGTTGATAATGTGCTTCCTTCAAGGCCGAAGACATCAAGGTCAGAAAAACTAAAGTATTTTCCACAAACTGCCTGCTTCTGCTGTGTCCTGTTCCAGGGCCCTGGAGTAATGCCTAGAAGTCTTCAGTCATTACCCTAAATTTTCCACAGTGAATCTTGCAGGCAGATCAACCATGAAGAGATTGCCCTCCCTCAGCAGGAGCTGTATAGTCCCATGGAAACCGAATTGTCCCCCATTCCAGGATTATAGATCTAATAGATAATCTATGAAGCCAGAGGAAATTGCCCCTGGGGAAATTGCTGCAATTTCCTCAACACCAGTAAGACTTGGTGTGATCATAACTCAAGAAAATGATAAACCACACCACAGTTAGACCAAGACTGCTAATTACACATACCTCTTGTCTCCAGCCCCAGTTCTTTCTCTATTTAAGCCAAAGCTCACATCAAACCTGAAAGACAGGACTGAGACACTTGATATCACTTCTCTTTCCAATACAGCTACATTGATTAAAATTCCTTTCTTTCTTTTCCCCATTATTTTTCCATTTGGTTTTTGGGGCATTTCAGATTTGTTAGGACCCCCAGAGTTAGACCTCAGCATAGGACTTGTGTAACAGGAAAGGTGCTGCACAAAATCAACGTGGCCCTATGCTGTGACACTGTTTTTCTGTCTCAGCATTGATCTTAGCATTGATTACTATCAGATTTTTATTTATTGTCTGTCTTCCTTTTCAAATATAAGCTCCATGAGGTTAGCAGCCTTTATCTCTAGTATCATAAGGAGTGCTTGGCACATAAATTAGGTGGCTCATACTGTATTCACGAAGACTCAAGACACAAAATTACCCTCATAAAACTGTACTTTGTTGGAGTTTCTATGAAAAAACCACCTAAATTGAACTCTTTTGTAGGTAACAATAAATTTATTGAAGGGGGGTGCACTTCTAAAATGGAAGCACCAGGATTAACTTACATGGAAATAATATTCTGAGGACGTTACTTAGAAAATAATAGTTTCTCTTCCTTGTTTTGCCAATTACCATTCAAAGTCATAGTAAATAGGACCTATTTATAGATTGTTGTATTAAATGTGAAAATACGTGAAAACTCCTTAAGGTACCACCTAGAACTACATAAATAATTGCAGCTATTTTGTTATTATCAGAATATTTGTATTATGTTTCCTTGAAACATCCTTGGCGGCATAACATCTTTGGTGATTTCAGTTCACTACATTCATAGGCTTTCACCTGACCTACAGCTAACAGGGAACAGGTGAGGGGATTTCAGAGTCTAAACCAATTTATCACTAGAGTCAACAGAATTGAGCACGCTCCTGAGAAACCTGTAGCCATTCCAGAACTCTACCCAAGAATTCCCAGACTAACCTTGAGGTTAACCTTGAGACATCCTCAGCGTGCGCTCCCTGGCGGCTGCGGGCGCCCGCAGGGTCCTCCCCGGAGCACCAGAAAGTCCAAGCACGCAGGGCCCGCAGGCTGGGCTTCTCTCGGCCAGATGGAGGGCGACGTGCTCGGCTTCTTACTAGCCCTACAGACGAAGGGCAGACCCCAGGCGGTGCAGACGCGGATGGAGTAGCAGGGCTTACGCCAGTGCGGCCTGACGGGTAAGTGGGCTCCGGGCAAACGACCGCTCAGACCCTCCAACGCCTGGGCACTGGCCTTTTGCGGTCGGGTCGTGAAGGCTGCTTTCCCGCCGGCCCCAGGGCCTTCGGTCTGCTGGTGGGTGGATGCGGAGGGTGCCAAGCCCTAGCCGCGTGAATGGGGGACAGAGCTGTGCCTGGGCCCTATCCGGGTGGCCAGGTCTGTGGGAGTGGAAACTTGCAAAGGTGCGCGTGAAGTGCAGGTCTCAGAACAGAGACTGTGTCCTGGCGCCCCAGGCTGTGCAATAGCTCTTCAGGTTCCGGGTGGTTTGGAGGCCTGGCCTGAGCGGTTGCTTGGGTAAAACTCTGAAAATGCATGTCCCACTTTTGATTTCTTCTCCGTTGACTGTGCAGGCGTAGTTGATGATTTGACACTGGTTAATCACCCTCAAAGCTGTATTTTGACAAATGCAAAAGTTTGTAGGCTCCTTACCACACGTGTTGTCGATTTCAGGTCCACCTGCCCTCCTCTTAGTCTTCTAAGCTTGGAGAGTGCGGGGAGCAAGCCGCAGTGCCCACCCTTCATCCAGCCTCTCCGAACCTCCTAGTCCTTATTTATCAGACCGGGAATGTGGTGGTGCCTTAGTGGAGTGACAGAATCATGCTCAATAATAATATAGCCATTTACTCATCATTTTATTGAAATGCGAGTGAGAGCATGCTATTGGGTGTTGGGTGTGGGAGACAACAAAGCCGAGATGGGCCCTGTCCACTGAGTTTCTAGATTAGTGAACCAGTGCTTTTCAAAGTATGAAAGCAAGTGTTCATTCATCTCATACTTATGCACTAAATTCCAAGGCAGCGTGAGGTTTTGTTGTTCCTCAAAGGAAACCAAAGGGGCAGTTCTGTGTTTTGTTTAGAAGAGTTATAGATGCGAATGGATGGAGAGGGTGCATGTCTGAAGAGCAGGAGTCTGGCAGAGTGTTTATCCAACCTAAGTACGAGTTTTTGGACTGGCCTTTGTGTGTTCAGTGTACCTCGACTAAAGTGTAAATGACTAAGTGCTTGCCTATCAAGAGTGTGTGCACATTGATATCCAGCTATAGAGAAACCTACATGTGGATATGAGTTATTAAAAATGAGTAGACAAGAGGTTTGACGTTGGAGAGGATGAGATAGAATGAGTAAAAGCAGAAGTATATAGGAAAATTAGTGGGGGTATTTATCAACTGGTGTTTATAAACTGATAGCGTAGGGAAAGAAACAGAAAATAGAAGTAGCCCAAGGCATAAGTATTGAATATTGTAATTTGTAATTCTTATTTGCCAAAGTATATTAATATTTTGGGAAACTATTCTTTGTGAGTTAAATTTTTTTATTTTCCTAATTCCAGAAGTAGTTCATGTTCTTTGTAAAACATTTGGGGAAATAGCCTATGCTTTTGGTTGTTTTGGTGCTGTCAGGTTCCTGGATTCCTGGTCATGGAGGTTGATGCTACCTTAATGAGCCAGTTCTATGGTAGTTATTCAGTACTTGTACCAGGAAGCTAAACCTGAAGGTTACTCTTCTAACCCTTCCAAAAATTTTATGGTGACCTAATTACCTATATTAAATTATTTTCTGCCTAACTTTCTTGGATAATTTTTTTTTGTTTTTGTAGTTTTCTCAAGTATTAAATACTGTTATCTTTGTGGATATAGTTTCACATTTTAATTAAATGTCTTTTATAGTAATTACATATTCACATTCTGTTTTAAAAACATAATAGAGATCTCATGTAACCTCATGAGAAACTCAGTTACTCCAATGGTAATATCTTGCAAAACTATTTATAATATTATAGCCCAGACATTTACTTGATATAGTCAAGAGCCAGAACATTTCTGTTACTGGAGTCCTAGGACAGAGGTCTAACTCTGGAGATCCAACAGAACAGGTGTGGCCACTCTTCCAAAAAACTAAGCAAAAAAGTTAATTATGAAAAACATGCCTGGGCCTCTGTCCTCCTTTGTTAGATCCTGCAACATACATATATTGGATCTTTTTGTTGATGTAGGACAGAAGAGGCTGGACACCTGAGGAGTTTTCAGGAAGCAAGTTCATTGACTGCAGGGTCCAGGATGGCTCTTGTTAAGAATTCTTCCTCTGAACAAAGATTTTGGAAATTTTTTGAACTTTATATCCAGTGAGAGGAGGAACTTGGAGGTTTTACATGACTATTGCTTTTTGATCCATCCCCTAGACCAGGTTTCATAAGTTTTTATCAAGAAAACAGAGATAATATCTTATTGTACAATAAGTTTGCAGACTTAACTCTGTCACACCTTTTGTGTGCAAACCTGGCATTTACAAGAAAGAGGAAGCTTCAAACCCCAATACATCCTGCTGATCTGACAAGAGGAGAAGCTTAATTATTGCAAGGGTCTTTTGGGTGGGGGTACCTAGTCTGCTTCACTATAGTCACCTCCTTCTAATCACAACTGGTAAAGGTTCCCCTTTCCTAAAGATGTATGTGATTAGATTGGGTAGTCCAGGATAATTCAGTACAGTCTTCCCATCCCAAGACCGTGAACCCTAATTGTGTCTGTGGAGTCTTTTTTTGCCAAATAAAGTAACATACTTACTGATTTTGGGGTCATGATCTCTTTGAAGGCCATTCTTTACTACTCTATCTATTTATAGATATAGATAGATAGATAGATAGATAGATGCTCATACATTTCCATTCTTATCTCTGCTTCTCTGTTGAAGCATAGAGTCCTATTTTCATTTTGTCCTTTAGCATGTGTCACTCCACAGCCCAGTTGTGCTAGGTTGTGAAAAGGCCAGAGAAGGTGCTTGAAGACAGCATGGGAGACATGATTCATTGGGGAAAGCTTATAGCAGATCAGTGGCAGCTCCAGGAAGAGTTTCATGGCAACAGACTGACCGAGAGCATCTTTGTCTCTTAAGGTGCTTCTCCAAGCAGTACCTCTCTTTCTCGTGGTGTTTTGGCTAGTGGCACTGGCCAATTGAGTGACATTCTTTCCCCAATGTCCTCAGTTCTTTGCTCATCCCCATTCAGTGGGGCTTATGTGTTAGACTGAAGAAGCAGTGACATCAGCATTAGTTTGCTTGAATGACCAGCATTCCAAGGAGCAGCTGACCCAGTTTACATGCAAGAAAGTAGCTTTTTACACATAAAACTAACTTGCCCTAGTTCCCAGTGTGCATGAGAGAAATCCAGTGTCCTTTAAGATAATATTTATCTGCACTTTGAAGATCAGGCTTGCTCTCATTTTCCCTTAATTTTGGTAGGTTTCTGGGAACAGAAAGGGAGAATTCAGGGTCATGGTGTTTTACTGTTCCCCTTTTCTTTAGTAACAACACAGCACAAATGGCAAATTCAGATGGGTGCCATTAAGCAAGCATGTGAACAATCCATTTGTTGTTTGTTAAGTTGTGTCATTACCAGGAGCACTTCATTTCCAGGAAAGAACAATGGCATGAGATGGGTATTGGAGAACAAATCCCAAGCTGAGTTTCTCATCTATCAAGTGGATTATATAACAGTGATAGGCTATTTTAGGGCTTTGATTTGTGACCCAAGTCTGCACATAAAGTAATTTGGAAATCAGCTAACGTTTTTATACATAGAACTTCCCAGTAAAAGATATGGGCAGTAAAGTTTCACATTAAGGGAATGTAAAAAGATATTCTTCATTCAAAGTCTTAGAGCTTAGCCCACATATATGTCTACTCTCTGATTTTGTTGTATTTTTTATTTTTAGGAATTCATCTATGCCCTTATCAACTGGAGGGAGTCAACTGGCTGGCCCAACACTTCCACTGTCAGAATGGCTGCATCCTGGGAGATGAGATGGGCCTCGGTAATACCTGCCAGGTATGTTAGTGTGGAACAAGCACTGTTCACCTGCACTGAAATACCTCCTCACATTTCTTTCCTATTGCCCCAAACATCAGTATGTTTTTATTTCTTTGCAAAAGTACGCTTTTGAACCGCTTAAATGATATGATACACAAACAAGTTTTCAAATAATAAAGTCCGTCATCCTACAATTTTAAGAAATCAGGTAAAGGATGTTACATGACACATCTCACACACACACACATACACACACACACACACACACGCACACACACGCTTGTGTGTGCATGAGCCAATGATAAAATTTGGCCTCTCCTACAATGAGTACATGAAGACCATTAAGTGTGCTGCCAGAAGAAGCACTGTATCATCCTTCCCTACAGTCCAGGTAGTTTCCTTTAATCCAATAGCAAATTTGAGCATATTTGAGAGGGGTGATTCTAACAACCACATTGAAATCCTGTGGAGAACCATTCATGTCCACCCACTGGTACCATGAAAAGATGCCAATAATTTTTCTCTCCCACTTCTGCTGCTGTCTCTTCCACATCCTCACATAGACCCCTAACCCACTGGCCCCAGGCTGGGCATCACACTGCTGGTAGAGCAGGTCATAGGTCTCATCTTTGACATCACAGAAGCGGTACACAGAAGCCTGGTCAATCATTGTTATAGCCAGAGAAGTAAATTCTGCCCCCAGGTAGCTATTTAGCAGGAGGGCTCACCGCAATCTTCATGAACTTTCTCTTGTGAGGCATTTTGAGTTCCAAGAAGGCATAGTCATATCCATGTCAACGTCATTGGTATTGGCTTTGATCCAACCCTTAGGCACATGGGTGAGTTTCACCCAGATCCACTGAAATTTCATCTTCTCATGCATGGCTGAGCCTCCTCACATTTTAGTACCATCTTAGCTGTTAACTACAAGATCTATTTTTATACTAGGACATGAAGTGCCTCACTTTTATTAAGAGATCACAACCTTGGAGTTGATTTTTCTAGTTGTGGGTGTGGTTAAGAATCATGTCATTACCCTTATTTTATCTGAGCTTTGTCATTATCTATGAGAAGAGTTAATTACTTGAGTTAGAAGTGCAGTTAATGGGCCCAGGCTTAGGACTTTTTTTCTGTGTTAAGCATGTATACTTGCCCAAGGATCAAATTGACTCTGACCTCCTTAGTAACACTTTATGGAGTTAACTGTATTGCTTCTAATTTTAATCTCCCTTCCTCAGTGGGGGTGGTTTGGGATGGGGCTGCTTCCCATTTTATACTGTGATAGAGGAATAAGTACACTGTTTTCCAAAATACAACTTAGCCATCTAATGGCCTTAAAAGGGGGTGAGGTATGTGTCTGTGGTTTTAGCTCAATGTTACAGCACTTGCCTAGCATGTGTGAGGCACCTTGTTCAATTCTCAGCACCACATATAAATAAATAAAATAAAGATCCATTAACAACTAAAAACATTTTTTTAAAAAACGGTTGTGGGTGAAGTAGAGCCTAGAAACCTGGAAGATCAGATGTGGCCCCCTTGGGCATTGATCAGTAGGTGGTGTGTTGAAATTGATGCTTTTGTCAGGATAATTGGCAGTACTGCCCTGGGTCGACATATGTGGGTTTGGATTAATGGAAAGTTCAGTCACGACACCCCTTGGGTTAATCACACAAGGATGACTTATCTGAAGGATTCCAAAGATATCCTGGTGTAATTATTATATATGTCACAGGCAGCTTGATCAGAAATTAGGAGGATAAAAACTTCCTAATTCCAAGAAAGTTTCACCAGTGGTCACTGGTGAGAATGAGCAAGGGTCTCATCATCTTTTTAGAAGTTCACCGTCCCCTCCAATGCTCACCTTACATATATAAAATTTGAGTTGGAGCAGTGCTGCATGTAGGCTAGTCTGACCATATGTTGAAGACTACTTTACTTAGGCCAGGTGCACCTCATCAATCTTGGCATTATTCAGAACAGAATATGACCTCTCAGTAGGGTCCCATGAAATTCATCACTAATCCTTCTTAGCTTTCTTGGGCAAACAAAATGTTCCTGGTTTATTCCTGCACTGAGAACTATGGAAGTAGAATAAAACTCAGATTCCTGGAGGAGTCCTCCCTATAATCTCTTTTGTCTCAGTCATTGAAATTGTCCTACTGACTTCATTGAGAGCCAGAAAATTCCCCTTTTCCTTTGCCTTTCCAGCTCTTAGTTTAAATTCTTTAAATATATACCAACTCCCAATTTTGTTTTGGTAAAATTGTGTTTAGAATTTTTGCATCTACATTATGAAGGATATTGGCTTGCAATTTTCCTTTCTTATAATAATTTTGTCTGGTTTTAGTATTTTTGTAAATCTGGCTTCACAGAATAAGTTGAAAAGTGTTCCTCTGCAATTTTCAGGAAGAGTTTATGTAGAATTGTTATTGTTTCTTTTTTAGAGGTTTGATAGAATTCATTAATGACTCCAAATTTATTTTGTAGACACATCTGATTTTTGGTAATAAAAGATAAACTTTTTTCTAAATTGTATCCTCAGGGAATGCTAAACAGAATGATTTTAATCCAGTTAAGTCACTTATTAGAGGGTTGCTCTGGGCATGGTTTGGGCTGGGATAGATAAATAAGAAAATCATTTCCTTTATGGAATTAATATGATCATGTCAAAAAAAAGTGAACTGCCACTCTATCATCACAGCAATCTAATCACCTGCAAGCAGTAAGGTATGCTTTATATCAATGAAATTATAGCTCATATGGTTTCTACTTGTTAATGTATCACTGCCACTCTAATGTTGCATTTTATTATATTCACAATCATTTTCAACTGGCTGCATAAAATGCCATCAAGAGAATTTATAATTTACTTAAATGTTTGATTGATGAGGAATCATGAGTTCCCCCTTTTTGGGGTTACTTAAGTTAATTTTGATGTGAGCATCTTTGAGCATATAGTTTTCTCAGGATTTTGAATATGATCCTTATGGCATATTTTTTCCTCAGAAATAGCACAGTATTTGGGGATGCAAGCTCTTCAAATGTTTTCGTTTGTCAAGAGTATTCTTTTTCCTTGTATATCACAGCAATTTTAGAGTCATAAATGCCTTCAGGAATCTCCTGAAGTATGCCCATTTGGCTTTACAAAGTTTCATTTTATATCCATACTTCTTACGAGAATGATTTATTGTCTATTTTCCCCATTTGAATGTGAGCTCTAGATATGAGCATATACAAATATGGCATATAATTATAATGCACCAACTGAAAAAGACCAAGGACTTTTATCTGTTTTGTTCACATAGACCTTGAGCCACTAGAAGGCACTCTATAAATTTATACAGAAGGAAGGAAAACACAGAAGGTGGGAGACAGTTGGGAAGGAAGGAAAGCACTCTCATCAGGGCAGCTGGGCCAGCGGTGGGGGCCACAATGTGTGGGTCCTGTTTATAGTCAGGTCTTAGCACTTCTGGCTTGAGTTTTCAAGTATGCCTGCTCTTTTCCATCAGTTGGGTTGGTATCATTGATTTATGTTTTTTCCTGACTTTTTTTGTTCGTGTTAGAGCTTCAATTACATAAATATTGAACCTTATTGCTTGTTAACTCTTGAAGTAATCAAACATCATCAGTTCCCTCTGCAAGCTCACTGAGACTTACCTGATTTCACTCTAGGAATGTATTAGTGTCCTAATGTGTGAAATATTGTACTTAATTTCTTTGTGAAGTACGTCATATGTAAGAGTTTGTGTTTGCAACCTACAGATGTTGCAACCTACTTTGTTGTTTCTTATGGGAAAATGTGATCAAAACTGCCTTCTTGCTTTGTTCCAGATGATTGCTGTCATCATTTACTTGGCAGAAAGGCTAAATGATGAAGGACATTTTTTGATTCTCTGTCCCCTGTCTATTTTGAACAACTGGAAAGAAGAGCTGGAAAGGTACAGAGTAGATGTAGCTGGAATTGTATTATTTATGTTGATATTTTTCTAGATGCTGTGTAAAATATCATAAATCAAAATCTTGTCATGTTCAATGACATATTCAATTCAATTTTATTCCAGAAAGCTTGAACCGAAACAGTGTAGGTTAAGACACAGGATCTGATGAGGGAGGATCCAATGGGTGTTACTGTTACCATTCTACAATTTCTAGGCTAGTACTCACTTGTTTTTGTTCCTGTATTTATTCATTACTGCCTGATTTTGAGATAAGCAGATATCCTTTAGCATACCAATTGATGTCTTTGTTTCCTTTCTTTTATATATTTTTGAAATATTTTCTTAATGGTTGCCCTAGTGATTATAATAAACATCTTCACTTAAAATAATTTTGTACAGATTGATGCCAACAATTTCAATAGTATACAAAGCTTTGCTTCAATTTCTGCTCTTGTTGTCATATAAATTGCATCTTTATGTATCATAAATAAATTTCACTTATCAAAAGGAGAGAGAAACTATCCTTCACATAGAAACATAAGAAGTAAGTAAAATGAGAAACATCATTGCATTTTCAGTTAGCACAAGACCCTCTTAGACCTGATCCTTCTCCCTGCTTACCACAGACCTTCCCCTGAGGTTTAACCATTATTCTAGATAACAATTCAGACTCCCAGTGTTCTTTCTGGGATCAGCACCTAATGAATGGTGTCTACCTTTTGCAGTCCTTTCATGAGATGCACACACCATCTCATGACGCTACCATTTGGGTTCATCTTCATCTTTTCTTGGATTTAGATTTGCTCCAGGTCTTTCCTGTGTAACATATACAGGGGACAAGGAGGAAAGAGTCCATTTTCAGCAAGACCTAAAGCAGGAGTCATGTTTTCATGTGCTGCTAACTACCTATGAGGTAATTCATTTGTTTCTCTAAAGCAAGAATTCCTAAACTGGGTCCTTAGAAGTTATAAAATCCACTGAAGTTATATTTAAATTGTTTTGATAGTACACATTTTTCTAGGGGGCAGTCTACCTTCATCACATTCTAAAATACGGACTGTGACCAAATGAAGTGAAGGATCACTGTGCTTCAAGTTAGCTAGATATATTTTCCTCTTTTTCCTGGTGGATCAAGGGGGAAAGCTTCCCAGGAAAGTGGCACTTTAGCTTTCTCTGTTGATGACTAGCAGGAGGCTGGGAGGTAGGTGAGAGGGTTTTCTATGCAGAAGCATCATGTCTGATAATGGGATTATAGGGATGGAGGATGCTTAATTCCAGTCTCATTTTATATCCTTGTTTAAACTAAGACTGGGTAACTGTAAGAACTCCCACTTAACCATACCTCCCTTCTGTTCATATGATAGTACTAGTTTAGAAATTGGGCTTATGTGTTTTTTTTACAGAGTTAACAAGTTAAAAGACTTAGATCCTGTGGTTAAGAGCATTAAGAAGAAATAAGAAACTAGCTTATTAATATCAGAATTTATCAATTGCAGTGCTTTTTTTAAAATTTCTTATTCTGTAAGAACCAGGGATTGAGCCCAAGGGTGCTTAACCACTGAGCCACATCTTCAGCCCTTTTTATTTTTCATTTAGGACCAGGTCTCACCAAGTTTCTTAGGGCCTCATTTAAGTTACTGAGACTTGCTTTGCACTGGTCACTCTCTTGCCTCAGTCTCCCAGAGTCATTGGAATTGCAGGTATGTGCCACCACTCCCAATAACACCAGTCTTTTCAATGTGTCTTTCTTAATTTTTCAGATTTGCTTAAAAGATGCACCATTTCTAAAATCATGGGTATATTGTACTCTGTCAGAAACTGTGCTGCGTGTGTGGAAGTCTTGTCTCTTCTTACATTGTTTAGTATATTGTCACTTTCCTGATATGTCTGGTCTGTCTTCTTTGGGTCCTGTTTATTCATAGGCAGGTATAGTGGGGGTCTTGTGTTCTAATCTCTACTCATTAGCTTTGTGTCCTTGAGTTAGTTATTTAATTTCCTTGAACTTCAGTGTCCTCAATGGTAAAGAGGGGATAATGGTCTTTCTTTGGATGACTGTTGTGAGAACTGAGATTATATCTACATGGTTGGTGTTTAGTAGATTCCTAGTTTTGTTTTTTGTTTGTTGTTTGTTTTTGTTTTGATACTGGGGATTGAACCCAGGAGTTTTCTACCACTGAGCTACATCTCAACTCCTATTTTATTTTAACATGTTGAGACAGGGTATCTATGAGTTGCCAAGGATGGCCTTGAATTTGTAATCCTCCTGCCTCAGCTCCTAGAATCTCCAGCATTACAGGTGGGTGCCACTGCATCCTGCCTAGACACTAGATTCATTACTTTGTAACTTGCATAGACATCTTTCAGGATTACTGTTTGGCAATTTTAAAGTAATATAGGAGGCTTTTCCTGGAAATAACTAAGTTTTGTGGTATATAAACACAATGGAATATTATTCAGCCATAAATAAGAATAAAATTATGGCATTTGCAGGTAAATGAATGGAATTGGAGAATATCATGCTAAGTAAAATAAGCCAATCACAAAAAACCAAAGGTCGAATGTTTTCCCTGATCAGTGGATGAAAATACAGAATAGAGGTGGTGGGTGGGGGGTAAGGGAAGAATGGAGGAACTTTAGATTATGTAGAGGGAAATGAGAAGGGGGCGGGGTGGGCATATGAAAGATGGGGGAATGAGACAGACATCATATCCCTGTGTACATGTATGATTACACTAATGGTGTGAATCTACATCGTGTACAACCATATAAACAAAAAGTCATACCCCATTGGTTTGTGTACAATGAATTCAAATGCAGTTTATAAAAATAAAAAGGACCTTAAAAAATAACAAAGTAGCAATCAGTGCTGTAGAATTAACTTTTTAGAAAGGATTTTTGAAGTATAATTCTAATTCATCCTTTTAAATTACATTTTGGTAGCAGGGATTGAACCCAGTGGCATTTTACCACTGAGCTGCTTGTCTGGCCCTTTTCATTGTTTAGTTTTAAGTTTTTGAGGCTGCCCTCAAATTTGCCATTCTCCAGCTTCCCAAGTAGTTGTCATTATAGACGTGCACCATCCTGCTCTGTGTGCTGCTTTGCCATTCAGAAGGTTTTGTTTTCAGAGTGTGTTATCAATATTTTAAAGATATTTTGCTCATCCAGGTTGTTGTGCATGGGTTTCTGTTGTAATCTTATTTTGAAGTACTAAAGACTAGGTCATAGATTTTATGATTTCATCCAGTATTTTGTTTTATTTAATTTACATTTAAATGAGTATATTATCTTTTCTTCAGAAGAGTATATGCTTTTACTCTTTTTCACTTTTTTACTTTATTTCTTTAATGTCATGTCACATTAATTTCATGTCATTTCATTTTATGGTGCTGGGCATTGAACCTTGGGCCTCCCACATCATAGGCAACTGCTCTACCACTAGTTATTCCCCCAGCTCTAATTTATATTCTTAATATCAAACTTAACTTTTTTGAAGTTTCTCCATGGAAAGGAACTGTAGAGAGTTACTGGTAATAACCAGGAAAGTAAATCATTGAGCTACCCCATGAACCAGTAGAGGGATAAGAAGTATAAAGATATCCATGATACAAAGTAACATATGGCAAGTCTCAAAAGATAATAAAATCGGTACATAAATGTTGTTGGGTACTTTATATAAATTGTCCCATTTAGGTTTCATGAAAACCCTAGTAGGTAGGTATTATCATTCATTTTACAAATGAGGAAATTAACAGATCAGTTATCCCAGTAAGGCAGAGCAGACATTTGAGCAGACATTCAAACCCAGCACTTGGTGCCATGGCTCTTCTTTCTAAGAGAGCTTCTCTAAATATCTAGAAGCACTGGAGTGTCACCTTACTAAGCAGAAAGACATTTTTATATCTCAGTCTGTTCTGAATCCATTTATGAGTAGAGTTAAAAACCTTAGTAACAAAGGGATATTTATAATGTTGACTCATAGTAAGAATCCCAACAGCATAGGTATATTCTTTCAGTATGTTTTTTAAGGTTATATTTCTCCATTGCTATATTGTACATTCTGAAAATAATTTCCTTTGATTAGCAATTCAGCCCACTTTCATTCATTGAACCAAATCCACCTCACTGGACTTCTGCATTGAATAAGCATTTTTAGATGTTTATATATATACAAACCTGTGTCTAGTCTTCCAAAGGAAAAGGATCTAATCTATTTTGAATGGTACTATAGTATGGACACACAGCACCTATGTCATAACCAAAATTCAACCTCACTGGGACCCTATCTCCTTTTAATCCTTAAATGCATCCCCTGCTTCCACTGCCCAGTGCTCTCCTCGGACTTTCTGCCCCCTCTTTGGATCCCCAGATCACTCTTCACCTGCACCACTCTCATTAGGTGAATGGCAGTAGGCACCTCTGTTCCTCTGAATTTTCTCTGTAGCTTCAGAGAAAGAAGCCTTCCTTTTTGTAGGCCAGCATCTACACAGATCTTTTAATTTTTTAGGAATTGTCCTTCTTTATCCACTATTTTGCTTGACCCACTTAGTTTTACAAGTACAAAAACAATACAGTGGGATTCCATAATGTTACATACAAAATTGAAAGTTAAAATTTGTATAACTTATACTTTATTGTCTTTTGCATAGTTTTCACATTTTTAAAAAGAATATTCAATATTTATATCTTTTTAGTTATTATACAAGTATTTTTGCAGCATAGTATTTATCATCCACACCTATTATTGGATATTTAGTTTATTTTTCATTTTTTTGCTATATTATAAGTATTACATATTAGAATATCATCCAATCCTTTTCCATATTTTGGATTGTTTTAGCAGCTTTCCACCAGTAGCATCTGTTTAAAATATGATTTTATGACTGAATTTATTGAGAAATTGCTGTCATAACCTACTATACTACAAAATATGCTCTGGCAGCAGCCAGGAATGAACTCCACATTAACAAGTCCAGTGGCAGCATCTTCCTGGACATCTCTGTGATTCTGTTCACCACTCCCTCATTTTAAAGTCTCTTGATTTCCTTTATGGGTTTAAATCTTAGCTCTACCTTTATGTTCTCGGCCTATTTACCTAACCTTTCTGAGTTGCACAATTATGGTTGCTTATCTTATACTTCTGGATTAAATAACACATAAAGCCACAAGCACTATGTCTGGTACATAGTACAAGATATAAATGTATCCTTTTCTTTTTTGTCTCTGGCCCCTTACTTCCTGCATAGATCTTTCTCATCTAAAAAGAAAAAAAGAAAAGAAAAAGAAAAAGCACTTGGTAACCTCTGAGATAGGAAGGTTATGATTCCAGGTATATTTCTAACAGCGTGAGCTTACTGTTAGTCTTTCTAACAAGTCACAATTTTCTAGTAAGATGGGGTTGTGAGATGTGTGTTTGAGCTACCCAAAAAAGAAAGTTTGGATTTTCTCTCACAGTTTCACATGGAGTATTCTTGTTGTGGATGAAGCTCACAGATTGAAAAACCAAAGCTCTCTGTTGCATAAGACACTTTCAGAGGTAAACCCCAAAGGATAGTCTTAGTTTTTATATAACCCTCCTTCATTTTGTAATTTACTTTATTTTTTAGAGCAAGTTAGGTTTCCAACAAAATTGAGTAGAAGGTATAGAGTTTCCATATGTCCCCTGCCCCTTTACAAACATGCTTCCCGTATTCTCAGCATCTCCCTGAAGAGAAATGTTAAAGCTAATGAACCTGCATTGACACATCAGAATAACTCAGAGTCTGTTGCGTCCCCTCTGCCCGCAGAGAGAGACACGGCAAACATCTGAAGCTTTGGAAGTTTATTGTGCACAGGTTCTTTCCTACGCTTCTCTTACCCCTAGCTTCTTCGCACTTTCAGCTTTCCTTTTCCCAGCTCCTTCCACTCCCGCGTACTTCCTCCTTCCAGCTCCGCTCCCGCTGCTGCCGCGGCCGCCGTCGTCGCCGCCGGTTCTTCCGCTTCTTCCGTCCCTTCCTCCGCTTCCCACTACTCTCCCACCCACCAGGCTTATATACACTTCAGTCAATCAGGGGAGAGTACACAAGATAAACGCGGACAGCTGCAGGCACAGGACGGGTGCACGAGGGGGGGGCATGCCCTAGTCACATCATTAACTAGCCAATTATTGGAATTCGCTGGTTGTTTACTGTATAGCTGGCCGCCTCTGGCTCAGCGTCAGGCGCCATCTTGACCATGCCCGAGGCTGGGGTTCCCGGAAAACCCCACAGATCCCCCTTCTTTAATATTAAACTAAGGCTCGGGACCGTGTCTGTCTTAGGCTGAGTGGTCAGCATATGTCCTTACCCGTCATCAGAGCCTGCAGAGCATGCTGCAGCTCCTGTCTTAGGTCGGTACACAGCCACCTACTTCATTACCCGTCTTTGACTACCGATCCAGCATCAAGAGCCATACTAATGGGGGGCTGTCGGCCTTTAGGGCAGTCATGGCCTGATGAAAAATAATTTGATCTCTCTATTGGCTAGTTTGCAGATGCATGCCAAAACGAATGAAGAGAAGAAGGCCAAGGCAGAGGGGTACCACCATAGCTCCCAAGCCTGCCCACTGCTTGACAAATCTATAAACAGAAGAGGAACCTTATAGCCATATTAAATACAGAAACAATATACATCCCAATAGAGTTACAATATGGGTAACACAAAGCAGCTCTCAGGGAATAAACGCATCCCAGTCCCAAAAGTTCTTGCAAAGCATCCACTTGTTCTTATAATGAGTCCATTCTCTGATAGAGTCTCTATGGTCTGAAAGGCTGCAACTGCATTCTCGGCCGAATGATCGTTGTTGTGGTTATGTCAATGCTGCTACTGCAAGGATTGTGGTGGCAGTGATCATGGCTGTTGCAATGTCAAAGCCTCTTCTGTTTCTTGATAATAGCACTGGCAATTCTATATCTGCAACAGAAACTAGGACTGGTAGGAAGATAGAAATGTGCAAATTGCACAGATGGCAAAAGAACTATTCCAGTATTGTGAGAGATAGGACACAGTCAATGAACAGTTAAGAGGTGTTATTAGAAATGTTAGTTGGTAGAAACATAAAAAAGAGAAAATACACAAGCTGACGTAGGAGGAAAAGCAATATCACAGCTAGGGTCAGCAGAACGAATTGCTCTACTCTGGGTCTGATCTGTAGCATGACTCCAATGGCAAAGTACAGAAATTCCTCCTGTTAAGGCAAAGAAAGGCTAGAAATATCCTTGTCACCAAAAATAGCACGACCTGAAAAATCATCAGTAGAATTGACAGACTTGTAGAAGGATTGGTGAAAAACAAGAAAAGGAAGGATAAAAAATATGTTAGTCAGAAATGAGAAATATGGCCAGGCTAACAATGGCCCATAGGTTCCGGGTTTGCCTTTCCGTCTGAGTTTTCTTTATTGGAGGAAGGCTCAGACTCGCCATTGTGAGGAGGAACAGCATCACTTGCATGTTGTAAAACTCTGACCAGCCTTTCTGGAATCCAGACTGGAGTCAGTTGATCCTGTGGGAAAATACAAACAGACCCTCGGACCCAACGAAGGACTGGATCCGGTCCTTTCCAACAACCTGTCAGGATATCTTTCCATTTTGCCCATACTTGAGAAGTATTATGGGGATTATAATGTCGATCAGCTGCAGAATGGCCGTCCCTATCCAAAGTTAAGAAATTTAGAATGAAAAGAACTAAATTAAGTTTATCTTTAGGAGACTTGTAGGAGGCTCCTATTCCCCCTTTTTGTTTATTTAGACAATTTTTTAAAGTAAGATGTGCTCTTTCCACAATGCCCTGTCCCTGAGGATTATAGGGGATGCCAGTGACTGATTGGATGTTAAATGTTTGTAAAAACAACTGGAAGCTTTTGGAAGTATAAGCAGGACCATTATCTGTTTTAATGACTTTAGGTATGCCCCAGCCAGCAAATGCTTGTAGGCAGTGTTGAATGACATCTTTTACCTTTTCTCCAGAATGAGCAGAAGCCATAATGACCCCTGAAGCAGTGTCTACTGACACATGTACATACTTAACAGTACCAAATTCAGAAATATGGGTTACATCCATCTGCCAAATATGGCCAGGCAGCAGTCCCCTAGGGTTAACTCCAAAGGATTGCATTGGGATTAAAGGAGCACAATGTTGACAATTTTTTACTATTTGTCGAGCCATACATTTAGATATAGGAAATTTTCTGCTCAAAGTAGTGGAATTTACATGAAATTTTTCATGAAAGAGTTTTGCCTGTTCCTCTATGGAAAAAACAAAAATTGATTTGGTGGCCATATCTACCAAGTCATTAGCATTGGCCAAAGGTCCTGGTAAATTAGAATGAGCTCTAATATGTCCTACATAGAATAGATGTTTACGCTGTAGGATAAGGTTTTGTAGCGTAGTAAAGTAAGAAGCTACCGTGGACATGGAAGAAATATAGGGTACCGTTTCAAGAACCTATAAAGCGTTAACGATATATAAGCTATCAGACAGAAGATTGAATGGCTGATTATCTGCTAATTTAAAGGCTAATATTACAGCTGCAAGTTCAGTAACCTGTGCGGAGTTGGGCGGAACTATTATGGTGTGAAGTTGTTTACCGATAAGTACTGCACCTACTCCATTTTTGGAGCCATCAGTAAAAATGGTTACACAATCTTTAAGAGGCTGGACACTAGTCACTTTTGGAAAAACTATGGGAGTATTTTTACAGAATTGAATCCAGGGATGTTGGGGATAATGGTTATCGAACTGAGCTGAAGTGGAACAATATAATACTGACCAATCGTCATCATTATTAATTAACCATTTAATTTGCTGAGTGGAATAAGGAGTTATAATAATAGACGGATGGATTCCAAAAACAGTAATGCAAGATTCTATTCCCTTGAATATTACCTGAGCAATAGCTTGGGGATATGATTGCAATGTTTTAGCTGGAGAGCTAGGGAGATTTATACTTTGCAGAGGTCCTCCTTGCCAAACTATGCCAAAAGGGGTATGCTTCTCCGAGATTATGATTAAACTTAATGGTTGAGTAGGATCACAACGATCAACGTAACACTGCTGAAGTCTATTCTCTACTAGCTGTAAGGATATCCGTGCTTCAGGAGTAAGTTTCCTAGGGGAATTCAAGTCAGGATTACCTTTTAATATATCGAATAAAGGTTTTAATTCCCCTGTGGATAATTTTAAATAGGATCTGATCCAGTTAATGTCACCTAAGAGTTTCTGAAAATCGTTCAAGGTATTCAATTGATCCGTCCTGATGGTCAACCTTATTGGTCTGACTGTAGTAGCAGTGAGCCTTGTACCCAAATATTCTTGGATCTCCTCTAATTGTAATTTTTCAGGGGCTATCGTTAGTCCTCTCTTTTCTAATGCTTGAGTCATAAATTGCAATGCTTCTAACAAGACTTCTTTTTCTGGATGGCAAATAAGTATGTCGTCCATATAGTGATAAATCAACAGTCTCTTAAACTTTTGTCTAGTAGTTGTTAACGCTTTATCTACGTATATTTGACATATAGTAGGACTGTTAGCCATACCTTGAGGCAACACAGTCCATTCGAATCTCTGGTCAGGCTGAGTGTGATTAAGAGAGGGCAAAGTAAAGGCAAATCTCCAACAATCATTTTTGTGCAAGGGTATAGAGAAAAAGCAATCTTTTAAATCCAGAATAATAGTAGGCCAATTTTTTGGTAGTGCAGTAACAAGAGGGAGTCCACATTGGACGGGTCCCATAGGGTACATTTGTTCGTTTATGGCTCTTAAATCATGTAATAACCTCCATTTTCCTGATTTTTTCTTTGTTAAGAATATTGGAGTATTCCAAGGAGAGGTAGAATGTTGTAAATGACCTGCTTGTACCTGCTCTTGTACTAACTTATGAGCTGCCTCTAGCTTTTCTTTTGTTAGGGGCCACTGTGGAATCCAGCGAGGCTTATCATCTTTCCATATTATAGGGATTGATGGTTCATCAGTGGCCCCTAGGAAAAACCCAATCCATGAGAATCATTTTTTGGTGGGGGTAAAGGCAGTGGTTGGGTAGATCCTTGGCTATGTCTTCCTAATCCTTTTTTATCATCATAATCCATATTTTGTAACATATTTCTTACAGGAGTCCCTTGGTAAATCTGGTCAGTGGTGAGTTTCATATCCATTTGCTGCAGGACATCTCGTCCCCATAGGCTAATAGGAACATTACAGACATATGGTTGAAATATACCTGTGTGTCCCTCTGTATCTTTCCATGATAATGAAGAAGCACTTTGATTGGGGCTCTCTGCTACTCCTAAGCCTCTCAAGCTCTGAGCTGCTGTGATCAATGGCCAGTGCTTTGGCCAGACCATTGCGCTGATAATACTTTTGTCTGCTCCTGTATCTAATAAACCTGTAAATTCCATATTTCCCACTTTTAATTTTAGGAGGGGCCTCTGTTCCATATCCATAGTAAGGTTTATTAAAGTGGTTCCTGTTGATCCAAAACCTCCTTGTCTTTTATTTGTATTTTCACTGGGCCACAAAGAATGTTGACTGGGCAATATAAGCATTTGTGCAATGCGATCCCCTGGAGAGATGACCGTAATTCCCTTTGGTGAAGAGACCAAGGCTTTTATTTGTCCAGTGAAATCAGGATCAATAACCCCTGGGTGTACTATAAGTCCTTTTAGTGTTGAGGAACCTCTACCTAGTAATAGCCCTACACTGTTCTGTGGGATTTTTTCATGCCAATCAGTATCAATCATCTGCACCCCCATATCTGGGGTTAATATGAGTCTGGAGGTGGCACAGATGTCCAATCCTGCACTCCCTGAGGTGGCCCTGCGCTCCCCTTCTCTGTGGGAGGATACCACCGTCAGGGAACTTGTTGAATTACCCCGTATATTTGTTGCGGGCCCCGGGGAGGGCCCTGTCTCCCGTTTTTTTGAAGTTCAGGATTCGACCCTAGGAAATTATCCTCCCTATCTCTAATAGGCTGACAGGCACTATTCCAATGACCTCCTCCTCTGCATCCTGGACACAGCCCTGGGGCATAAGGTGTAACAGATTTTACTATAGCTATCTCTTATCTTTTGTTAGGGCATTATCTCCTTGCTGCTGATTTTGTACATCTATTGAAACGTATTGGCCTTCTCCTATTAACATTTCTATCGGGAAACCTTGCCACTATGTTTCTGCAAGCAGTTTCAACAGCTATTTCTTGCCACTGAGCTTCCCCAATTAGCCATTGTTCTCCAGATAACACTGCTCTGCATACCTGTCTCCAAATAGTCTTAACTGCCTCTTTAAAGTTTTTCTAATGGTTGATGGTATCTCCATTTGTTCCTCAAATACGGGCAGGTTCTACAGATTTTGAAGCTCTTTTTATTAGGCTTAGGTTTCTCCTACCTTTTTCCCTTGTTCTTAAGTTTTCACTACCACTTGGTTATTTATTTTTGGGGGGTTCTTTATGTTAAACTTAATTCCCTTTTTTCCCTTGTTCTCAGATTTTTTGAGCAATTATTTTCTAGGTCACCACCACTCAATTTTTCCTCACTTTATTCTCTTTAAGCATTCTTTTCTATTACTATTAGACCCTGTTCATGAAGATACCCCTTGTGGCACACTAAGCGGCTTTTCTTTACTTTAGCTGTTTTTTTTCCTCAATGGCATCCCATTGTTTCCTAATGGTTCCCTGAGGGGTTGCTGCACTCAGACCCCATTGTTACTAATTTGAATAGCTTTAGTTTTGGCAATTACAATAACAGTGGCCTAGCTGCCAGGAGCAAGGAGATTGCTGAAAGGAAAACTATCAAGTGCGCATTAAAATTTTTATAGCGGCTTTTCACGTACTACCTAATTGGACCGCTCCAAGCGTGTTTTTACTTTCACTTTAATTAGACCGCGTTCCACGCGCCAGGACCGCTAATGGCGTGTCCCGATACCGGACCACCTTCCGTGTGTCCTTATTTTTATTTTAATTGGACCGCATTCCGCGTGCCCCCAGGACCGCTGATAGCGTGTCCTGATACCCTTTAACTGGACCGCATTCCGCGTATCCGGATAGTCGCTATACCGCGAACGTCGAGGCGCCTCTCCTTTACCTGTTTACCTTTTTTGACTTCTTTACCTGTTTACCTTTTTTGACTTCTTTATCTGTTTACCTTTTTTGACTTTTTTACCTGTTTACCTTTTTTGACTTTTTTACCTGTTTACCTTTTTTGACTTTTTTATAACCGGTTTAGCTTGTTAAAAAAATTTTTTAAGATATCTTACCTTGTCCCTTTTATAGTCCCGGGTTTCGGCACCAGCTGTCGCGTCCCCTCTGCCCGCAGAGAGAGACACGGCAAACATCTGAAGCTTTGGAAGTTTATTGTGCACAGGTTCTTTCCTACGCTTCTCTTACCCCTAGCTTCTTCGCACTTTCAGCTTTCCTTTTCCCAGCTCCTTCCACTCCCGCGTACTTCCTCCTTCCAGCTCCGCTCCCGCTGCTGCCGCGGCCGCCGTCGTCGCCGCCGGTTCTTCCGCTTCTTCCGTCCCTTCCTCCGCTTCCCACTACTCTCCCACCCACCAGGCTTATATACACTTCAGTCAATCAGGGGAGAGTACACAAGATAAACGCGGACAGCTGCAGGCACAGGACGGGTGCACGAGGGGGGGGCATGCCCTAGTCACATCATTAACTAGCCAATTATTGGAATTCGCTGGTTGTTTACTGTATAGCTGGCCGCCTCTGGCTCAGCGTCAGGCGCCATCTTGACCATGCCTGAGGCTGGGGTTCCCGGAAAACCCCACAAGAGTCCATAATTTATGGATTCACTATTGCTATTGAACATTCTCTGAGTTTGGACAAATAGGTAATGACCATCCACCATTATAGTATCACACGGAATGGTTTCACAGGCTTAAAAATCCAATATCCCATCTATTCATTGTTCCTTCTCCCCCCTAACTCTCCTTTGAAAACATGAACTTTAGGTCTGAACATAGTCAACTAAATTGATATGTTTTTAGACAGATTTCTGCATAGCTAAATGAACCTTTTTGGGGGAGTTATGGGTAGTGACAAAAGTAGTATTGAATATGGCTAAGTACTTTTCATTTCTCTTTTATATAGGAGGTAATATTTACTAAAATCCAGTTATCAAATGAGCAAGACCCTACTCCAATAAAATAAATTGTATTTTTGGAGATGTTTCAACTCTCTTGAATTTCCTGGCAAAAATGATCTTATAGTTCTGCCTGCAGTTGCAGATGTATGGGACATACCTTACCACCCCTGCACCCCATTAACCTAGTCAAAAATTTTGACCATTCACCTGCACTCATGAAAAGACCAGACCAATTTCTTATACAACATTGCCTCCAATCTCTCATCTGTCATATATTTTGTTATGATACTCTTGATTTCATTCCCTTCGCTCAACCTCTTGTGTCATTCTGGAAAAGTAGGTGAGAAACATCATTGTAACCTAGTGTTGCCCTTTTTTTCTGAGAAGCCAGTGGAATGTGAACTATCTTCTCCTTGTTGACCTGGTGGAAGTTTGCTCACTCATGAGACCACACTTGGTAATTTCTGAGATGATAATTGAAATTTGGTCCTCATCCTATAATAAATCACTTAACTTTGAGTTCATTTAACAGAAAATCTTAGATTTGAATTCTATATTTAATGACCTAGAAGTTGCAGTTTTTAGAGTTTTACTGAAGATGTAATCAGTTTTTATTAGTTTCAAATATTTTTATCCCCTGCATGGTAGGGCATCCTCTCTCTCTCTTGTGTCCCCATTGCCTTCTTCGTAGGAACTCTTGATTGTGTCTATTTGCCATAAATTTGTACTTTGATATTTAAAATAATATACATACATAGGATATGACTCTTCCACTTTGCTGTATTATTTAATTCTCCTGGTATAAGCTCTTGTGTCAGTTCAGAGGTTGACCTTACTTGGCCTACTATTGTTATTGTTGTTTTTCTTCCTTCATTAGTCAGTAGTCTCTCCTCTTATTTCTCTTTTTGGTGTTCTTATCTGTTTCTCAATGTTTTTCCTTTTTTTTTTTTGGTGATGCTGGTGATTGACCCAGAGCTTCATGAATGCTAGGCAAGTGATCTGCCAGTGAGCCACATTCCCTGCCCTGTTTCTCAAAAATTTAAGTAAGTCCTTTCTGTATTAGACTTCTTATGACAGAATGTCCAGAAACATCCAGAAATCTTGATGTCTTGCATCAGATATACTGTAAAGTTTTATAAACAGATATTTTGTTTGTGTACATCTTGTTTCTTGCTTGTAGCATAGAGGCCTGATGCTGTAACTCTGGCTTTTCAAACTCCTCGGGTATATGTGTTTACTCAGATGCCCCAGTTAACTCTCCCTTGTGGGTCATAACATAGTTTGAATCCTTACATAGATTGAATAATAATAACCATAGTGGATAACTCTGTAATACTCAGAGTTCACAAAGTGATGTTACTTACATTCCTATGACAGTGTCTTCTTTACAGATTATTATCCCCTTCTTTTAGTTGAAACTGAAGAGATATTATCTCCTAAATTAAACAGAATGTACCACTTGAACTTGAGCCTAATTCCATTAAATCATGCCACTTGCATTTCAATAAATGTTGTCATGAGTAACTCAGTTTTGCTTCCCAATGTTAGAGATTTTTAATTGTGTTTATTTACATATATTCTAGTTCTCAGTGGTCTTCAGTCTCCTGTTGACTGGAACTCCTATCCCAAATAGCCTCAAGAACTCTACTCTCTCCTCAGTTTTGTGGAACCTGAGCTTTTTTCTAAGGAACAGATGGAAGATTTTGTTCAACATTACTAGGATATTGAAAAAGAGTCCAAATCAGGTTAATCCCCATTTGACAAATCATCCCCAAGAGATTGTGTCACTCAGACTTCCCTAATGCATAACAGTTACAGATATAAAAGAAAGAGAATGAATAACCAGAGGATACCTGTGGTTCTTCAGACAAAGAACCACAAACACAAGGCAGATGTTGGGTCCCTCACGTTGTGTGTAGTTTCCTGCTATTCGTGACTTTTGTTTGTTACATGATTCTACAATGGGACTTATTTGGTTCATTTTCGGAAGAAGGTAGAATGTACCAACCGATCTGTATACTTTCTTTTAAAAACTAGCTTGTAATTTTCTTTTTAATATTTTTCTTTCTGTGGTATTGGAGATTGAACCCAGGGGTGCTTTACCCCTGAGATACATTCCCAGTGCTTTTGTAAAAAATTGGAGATAGCGTCTTGCTAAGTTTCTTAGGCTGGCCTTCAACTTGCCATCCTCCTTCCTCAAGTATATGTTACCATGCCTGGCTTCAAATTGTAAATTTTTATAAAGACTTTTACTTTCCATGCCACTTCCCAGTGCAGAAAAGTAAGTGCATGCTGTAGTCCCGAACTGCCCTTAAGAATTCTGCAGCACTATTTTTTCTCTTTAACACTTTGTAGAAACCAGAAGTCTGAGATGAGTGGGGAGTGGAAGTGAAAAGGGAAGCCTTTATTCATATAACCAGTAACTTTCTCTTATACCTTTGCCCCTCTGCTTTGTGGAATTATCTGAATATTCCTGTAAAATCTGAATATCCTAGGCTGATTATCCAAAACAAATGGCAGGAAGTCAACTAGTGATTATGTATGTACTGGTTAAATATGAGTTGCAAAGACTTCTTATAGCACAAATTCCCATACCACAAGATAAAGATTACCTTGAAAACCTGCTCTGATTGATTACTCCCATGTTTAGCACTGCCAGATAAAATATAGGACAACCAATTACATGTGACATGGGACAAGTTTGTATTGAAAAACTATTAATTGTTTATCTGAATTTCAGATTTAGCTGGTTGCTTGTATTTTTATTTTCTGCTTTTGAAAATCCTATGTGAAGTATAATTCTAATTTAGCAGAGTTTTTGAATTCCAGGATACCTGGTCAAGGAACAAGTGATTAGAAATCAAAAACTCAAGTTTGAATGCAATATTCACATTCACCTGTGTATCCTTGAATAAGTTGCTTAATTCCTCTGAGCCTCATTTAACTGTTGTAAAAATGGTAACAGTATTACTTGCTGTACATTTCTATGTTGTTATGCTACTCAGTGAGATTAAATGCAAGAATACCCTGGTAAACAGTGTCTTGCAAATGAAATTATTAGTGAGAAGAATGAAGCTCTTTGAGTGTTTGTATTTTTGGGGTTAAAAGCCAGGACCAAGTCCAGAAGAAATAGGGAGGAATCCACTAAAGGCAGAAATCAGATGGTACTTTAATTATGTGTGTTCAACTTATAATTTTTTGACTTTACCATTTTATAAAAGCATTACACTTTCAATAGAAACAGTACTTTGAATTTTGAATTTTTATTGATGTAAATATTTGTGCCTATTTTTGAGGTATGTGGTATTGATGCTTTGATTCATGTATACATTGGGTAGTGATTAGATAATTAGTATATCATATACTCAAACTTCTTTATTTTGAGTATATTCAAAATTGTGTCTGAATTCTAATTGGTTTGAGATATATAATGCATTATTGTTAGTTATATTAAAATGTTCAATGTCATTAATCATCAGGGAAATGCAAATCAAGACCACAATGAGAAACTACCTCACCCCAGGGAGAACGGTTATTACAAAAAGACAAAAAAACAAAAACAAAAAAAGAAAAAACTAACAAATGCTAGCAAGGATGTGATGAAAGGGGAACTCTGATATACTACTGGCAGGAGTAAATTGGTCCAACCATAATGGAAAACAGGATGGAGTTTCCTCAAAAAACTAAAACTAGAACTGCTGTATAATTCAGCAATCCCATCAAAGGAAAGGAAATCAACATGTCACAGAGATATCGCTACTCCTGTGTTTATTGCATCACTATTCACAGTACCCAGAATTTGGAACTAACCTAAATGTCCATTAGCAGATGAAAAAAGAGAACGCGGTGTATGTACACAATGGGATACTATTCAGCCATAAGACAACATGAGTTTCAGTCTTTCCCAGGCTAGAGATAGGTTGTAAGGTACTGTCCTGTAAGGGTTGGTGGCAGCAACAAGTCACAACTCCCCAGTCCCGCAGGCGATCATGAAGGTAAATACCTGATACAATACAGTGTTCTGTGTTGTCAGTGTTGTTTAGATACAGGTATTCAATAAATTACATGAAGTATTCAACATATGTTCTTACCATATTATGTTATATTATTTTGCCTGATGACTATTGTAAGCATTGTGAGCACATTTAAGGTAGGGTGGGCTAAGCTGTGATGTTTGGTATGTTAGATATGTTAAATACATTTTTTACTTACATGATATTTTCAATTTGGGATGGGTTTATAAGAATGCAATCACTTTGTAAGTCCAGGAGCATCTGTACTATGAAAATTGCTATACTAACCTAGAATGCAGAATTAGCTTGAAAATGAGGAAAGTAACTTGCTATATGTTCTCTAGTAGTTCAGTGCCTTTGTTGTATTTTTGAACCACTCTCTTGTATTTTTTTCCTTACACAGCAAACTATACAACTTCTTGCAGCCATTTCTGCTGAGGAGAGTAAAAGCTGAGGTAGCTCCAAAGCTTCCCAAAAAGACAGAAGTAATGATATACCACGGCATGTCAGCATTGCAGAAAAAAATACTACAAGGCTATTTTGATGAAAGACCTAGGTAATCAGAGTGCACTTTATCCATTTAGAAACTAAATGAGGATGTGATTTTGGGGCAGGGAAATATTTTGTAATTACACTCACTTTGTATAGCAAGAATAAAGTGTAGCATTTTGTATTCTGAATGATACTCAGGTCAGCTGCAGTGAGACAATGTAGTTAAGTGTGTCAGACTTAGTTGTTGCATGATGAATTTCCCTTTTCCTCTTGCCTAGTTTTTCTTATTTCCTACAATGAAGCAAACACTTTTAAGCATCCATTCATGCCTTTTGTCCTCCATTTGCTTTTTCCCCCCTCTTAAATCTACAATAGCAATTAAGGAAGACAATTTTAGAAATTTCCAGTCATTATAACAAACCACCCCCAAGTTCAATTTATAGACTTCCTTCTCAAAACAAAGTTTCATGTGGATATGCTGTTAATTCTCAGTGCAGATGAGCCATTGGGAGTTAGTATAAATTTGAGGAATGTCCTATGAAATGAGTAAGATTATTTATAAAAGTTGGGTTTGTTTTTTGTTTTTGTTTCTGATTTGTTAGTCCATTTTTCTTTCTCTTCAAAATTACAGATGCATTTGAAAATGAGATGGCAAAGGAAGTTAACCTTCAGAATATCTTATCCCTTCTTCAAAAGTGTGTGGATCACCCATATTTGTTTGATGGCGAGTCAGTCTTATTTTTCCCCATGTTATTTTTCTTTAGTATTTCTGTGTTCAAAATCAGCAGAATTCTTAAAAAAAAAAAAAAAAAAAACTACCAGTATTTACTGTGTGTATTTTGCTTATTCTCATTTTCTCTATATTATCTAATGTTATTCAGATTTCTTCAGATGTTCCTGTAATATCCCTTATGGTTATGTTTTTCTTTTCTCTCTTCATCGAAGATCCAGAGATTCTGTATTGCATTTGCCATGTCTCTATTTTTCTGCAATCTAGAAATGTTTCTAAGCTTTTTTGGGAGGGTGGGGAGAGGACTTTTTTGTCTTTCATAATGTTGACAGTTATGGAGAATAAAACTTTTAGTTTTACAGAATGTGTCATAATCTGAATTCATCTGACCATTTCTTCATGGTTATATTTTCTCTAGTCTTGAACCTACTCAGCCACTATGCCAAGTTCACCAGTGATCTCTGTCATGCCCAGTGATCATCAATTCACATTTCAGTTAACCTCTCAGAAACCCTTGACACAGTAGATCACTTTTTCCTTGAAACACTCTTTACTCAGCTTCTGGAGTAGCACTTTCTCTTGCTTTTCCTCCTGCCCACATGCTCCTTTAGTATCCTTTGCTGCTTCCCTTCATCTTACTGACTTCTGTACATTTCTCACTAAGCACTGCTTTAGTGCCTTCCTACAAATTTGATGTGTAGTGTTTTCATTTTCATTCAAATAATATTTTTTTAACACATTCTGATAGGCAATTCTCTGGCCATGGAGGCTCTAATATAGAAAGAATGCATTTGTTTTAAAAACTTTTTGCAAAGTAGCACTGTGAACTATTTAAAAGTTTAACAGGATCTTAATCAGATGCACATTAGAATATTTTTTAAGGAAGAAGAGGCTTTAGGAATGTAGATTTTGAAGGAAACCTTCAAGAATATTCTTTAAGTTTAATATTTTTAAGTTTGTTCTAATTATTTGTATATGACAGTAGAATGTATTCATACACTTTGATAGATCATACATAAATGAAGTATAATTTCTCATTTTTCTGATTATACATGTAGGATCACATCAGTCATGCAGCCATATATGTACAAGAGGTGGAAATGTCTGTTTCACTCAACTATCCTTCCTATCCCTGTACCCCTTCCCTTCCATTTACTCCCTCTACCTAATATAAAGTAACTCTATTCTTCCTCTACCCCACCTTATTGTGAATAAACATCTGCATATCAGAGAAAATGTTTGGCCTTTAATTTCGGGTGTTTGGCTTATTTCACTTAGCATGACATTCTCTAACTCCATCCATTTACCAGCAAATGTTATAATTTCATTCTTTTTTAAAGCTGAGTAGTATTCCATCATATATACATACCACATTTTCTTTATCCATTCATCTGTTGAAGGAAATCTAGGTTGATTCCATAGTTTAGCTATTGTGAGTTAAGCTGCTATAAACATTGATGTGGCTCCATCACTGTAGTATGCTGATTTTAAGTCCTTTAGGTATAAACCGAGTGGGATAGTTGGGTCAAATGGTGGTTCCATTCCAAGTTTTCTGAGGAATATTCATACTGCTTTCCATAATGGTTGCACCAATTTGCATTCCGAACAGCAATGTATGAGTGTACCTTTTTCCCCATATCCTTGTCGACATCTCTTGTTGCTTGTTTTCTTGATAATTGCCATTCTGATTGGAGTGAGAAGAAATCTTAGAGTAGTTTCGATTTGCATTTCTCTAATGGCTAGTGATGTTGAACATTTTTTAATGTATTTTTTGATCAATTGTATTAACTTCTGTGAAGTGTCTGTTAGCCCATTTATTGATTGGGTTATTTGTTTTTGGTGTTAAGTTTTTTGGGTTCTTATATGTTCTAGAGATTAATGCTTTTTCTGAGGTGCATGTGGTAAAAATTTTTTCCCACACTCTAGGTTCTGTATTCACATTATTCATTGTTTCTTTTGCTGAGAAGAAGCTTTCTAGTTTGAACCCATTTCATTTATTGATTCTCGATTTAACATATTGTGCTTTAGGAGTCTTGTTAAGGAAATCAGATCCTAGGCCGACATGGTATAGATTTGGGCCTAGTTTTTCTTCTATTAGACCCAAGTCTTTGATCCACTTTGAGTTGAGTTTCATGCAGGGTGAGAGATAAAGGTTTAATTTCATTTCGTTACATGTTCTTTCCATTTATCTCAGCACCATTTGTTAAATAGGCTATCTTTTCTCCAGATAATATTTTTGGCACCCTTGTGTAGTATGAGATGCCTGTTTTTATGTGGACTTGTCTCTGTGTCTTCTATTCTGCACTATTGGTCTACATGTCTGTTTTGGTGCCAAACCATGCTGTTTTTATTACTATACCTCCGTAGTATTGTTTAAGGTCTGGTATTGTGATGCCTTTTCCTTCACTATTCTCACTAAGGATTGCTTTGGCTATTCTGGATCTCTAATTTTTCCAAATGAATTTCCTGATTGCTTTTTCTAGTTCTATGAAGAATGTTATTGGGATTTTTATAGGAATTGCACTAAATTTGTATAACACTTTTGGTAGTATGGCCATTTTGATAATATTAATTCTGCCTATCCAGGAGCATTGGGAGGTCTTTCCATTCTCTAATGTCGTCTTCAGTTTCCTTCATTAGTGTTCTGTAGTTTTCATTGTAGAGGTCTTTCACCTCTTTTGTTAGATTGATACCTTTTTTTTTGAGGCTACAGTAAATGGGATAGTTTACTCTCTTTTTTGGGGGGAGGGGCTTAATTTTCTTTATTTCTCTTTTAGTGGATTCATTACTAATGTATAGGAATGCACTTGATTTATGGGTATTGATTTTATATCCTACTAATTTGCTGAATTCATTTATTAGTTCTAAAAGTTTTCTGGTAGAATTTTTTAGATATTCTAAATAAAGAATCATATTATTGGCAAATAGTGATAGTTTGAGTTCTTCTTTACCTATTTGTATACCTTTAATTTCTTTCTTTTGTCTCATTGCTCTGGCTAGAGTTTCAAGGACATTACTGAAAAAAAGTGATGAAAGGGCATCCTTGTTTTGTTCCAGTTTTTAGAGGGAATGCGTTCCAATATTTCTTCATTTAGAATTATGTTGGCCTTGGGTTTAGCTTATGTGGCTTTTACAATGTTGAGGTATGTTCCTACTATCCCTAAGTTTTTCTAGTTTTTTAAACATGAAGTTGTCCTGTATTTTGTCAAATGCTTTTTCTGCATCTATTGAGATAATGATTCTTGTTTTTAATTTGATATGATAAATTACATTTATTGTTTTCCATATGTTGAACCAAACCTGCATCCCTAGGATGAACCCCACTTGATAGTGGTGCACTATCTTTTTTATATTTTTTGGTAGCAATTTTGCAGGATTTTATTGAGAATTTTTGCATCTGTGTTTATCAGGGATATTGGTCTGAAGTTTTCTCTCCTTAATGTGTCTTTGTCTGATTTTGGTATCAGGGTGATATTACCCTATAAAATGAGTTTGGTAAGGTTCCCTCCTTCTATTTCATTGAATAATTTGGGGAGTATTGGTGTTAATTCTTCTTTGAAGATCTTGTAGAACTCACCTATCTGAATCTATCTGGTTCTGGGCTTTTCTTAATTGGTAGACTTTTAATGGCGTTTCCTATTTCATTACTTGAAAGTATTCTGTTTAGATCATGTAGGATCCCCTGATTCAGATTACATAGGTCATATGCCTCTAGAAATTTGTCAATGTCTGCAGTATTTTGTTTTATTGGAATATAAATTTTCAAAATAGTTTCTAATTATTCTGTATTTCAGTTGGGTTGGTTGTGATATTTCCTTTTTCATCTTGTATTTTAGTAATTCAGATTTTCTCTCTTTTTCTGTTAGTGTGGCTAGGGATTTATCAATTTTATTGATTTTTTTTCAAAGAACCAACTTTTTGTTTTGTCAAATTATTCAGTTATTTCTTTTGTTTCAATTTCATTAATTTCAGTTCTGATTTTAATTATTTCATATCTTCTACTGTTTTTGGTGTTGATTTGTTCTTCTTTTTCTAGGGCTTTGAGATATAATGTTAGGTCATTTATTTGTTGATTTTTTATTCTTTTAATAATTGAGCTCAGTGCAGTGAACTTTCCTCTTAGTACTGCCTTCATCATGTCCCAGAGATTTTGGTTTGTTGTATCCATTTTCTCATTTACTCTTGGTATTTTTTTCATTTCGTCCTTGATTTCTTTTACTATCCATTTGTCATTCAATAGCGTATTATTTAGTCTCCATATGTTAGAGTAGCTTCTATTTTTTATCTTATCATTGATTTCTAATTTCAGTCCATTATGATCTAATAGACTATAGGGTATTTTAAGGATTTCTGCTTTTTTTCCCCCCACAATCACTAACCCTTTATTGAAGTGATCTTTCACTTCCTGTATTTTCTCTTTGATTTCACTCTTTATACCATCCTTTACTTCATAGATCAGTTTAACTATGTATATTCTAAACTCCTTTGTGGACATTTCTCCTCCTAATAATCTCTGTTGGTTCCTCTTTTACTCTTCCTGTGGATTTTTACTTCTGGTTTCTCTCTTTCTCCTTCATGAACATCATGTCCTGCACTATTTCTGATTTCTCAGTGTCCAATATTTGAGATTGTAAATTCTTTTGGCAAATTTTCTGTTCATATTGTGAACCATGATTGAACTCATTATTGCTGTTTATAGCTAGAGGGATAATGTAATGTCAGTGGATTCTCATATTGGGGCATCTTGATTTGTTTGGGGCAATTTGTTCCCTTGTTTTTTCATGTTGCTTGTGTGTTTTCCCATGTAGTTGTATGAATCTGAGCTACTATAGACTCTACCCTGTAGAACTATATTGTCCCACATTTCCAGTATTTCACCTTTAAGAGGGAGATCAAAATCAACAGCACCCAGCACAAACAATACACAGTCTCAAATCTAATAGCTTCCCCCAAAGTGTCCACTGCCCTCTAGCTATAAACAGCAATAATGAGTTCAATCACGGTTCACAATATGAACAGAAAATTTGCCAAAAGAATTTGCAATCTCAAATATTGGACACTGAGAAATCAGAAATAGTGCAGGATATGATGTTCATGAAGGAGAGAGAGAAACCAGAAGTAAAAATCCACAGGAAGAGTGGAAGAGGAAACAACAGAGATTGACTATTTAGGAGGAGAAAAGTTAGAAAGGGAATCCAGAAAAACAGACAAGGAAGAGGAAGCATATATATATAAAGAGAAAAAAATTAAAAATATAAGAATATACAACAGAACTGCAAAACACCATGCATATATCTCCATCCTCAACAAACTGGTGCATGAAAAATACCGTGCTCCAAATACAGTGGAGAGAGATGCCAGAGAAGAAAAATAAAATAAAATAAAATTGAACAACTGTTTCTGCCAGCATCCAAAAGCTTCTCAGCCCTGCCTCTGACTTCCCACAAGACTGCCTGGCCCAGACAGACCCTGGGAGACCCAGTCACTATCCCACCAATCTGGGCCTCAGATGTCTTAGGTTCGACCACGTTGCAGTCCCAAGATCTCAATGATACTGGAATTTGGAAAGAGACCACCAGGGATAAGCAATCCTGAAAGACAATAACTAGATGGCAGCAACCAGTACCCCCAGCAGGAAAACCCCAGGTGCAGCCAAACCCACAGTCACCTGACACTGAACCTCCAGGTTCTGGTGGGTGTCCCCAGAGAGGGGCACCTTGTCTCCCCAAGGTGGCAGTAGCAGGAAACCCGTCAGCATCTCATATCTCAGACTCTGTCTGGCATCTCAAAATGAATGCAGTCATGTGCAATCAAACCTGGAGTCTCCCTGGCAGTGAACCTCTGGGCAGTGGTAGAAGCAGTAAATGGCAAGAGATTGGTGACAGCAGGCAGGTCCTCAGCAACAGCTCAGTTGTCCGTGGTGTGGGCAGCAGTGGGGGATCAGCAGCTGCAGTGGTAGCAGCTGTGGCTGCAGTTGCAGTGGCACCCAGAGAGAAGACCTCCAGGTGACCTCTGGAGAGCAGCAGCAGCTTTGGCAGCAGGGATGTCAGGGGCAGCGATGTCAGTGACAGCAGTGTAGATAGCAGGCGTGCCCAGAGACAAGACCTCTGGTGTGCAACAGCAGCATGGGCGGCAGCAGCACCCAGAGAAAACACCTCCAGGCATCTGGGGCAGTGGCCTCAGGGGCAGTTGTGCCCCACCTAAGAGAAGACCTCTAGGTGATGACCCCTAGGTGATGACCCCTTCCAGAATATTCTGACTGCCATCCCATACCTTGAGAATCACTTATATACACCTAAGCCTATTTCTTGATTCCTTTTCTAGAGTGAGAGCCTTAGCATTTCATTTTTGGATCTTCTTTACCTTTGGCATCTCCTTTTGCCTCTGTTTTCTAAAGAGTGGGTTTGATTCCTAGGCAAGTATTTATTAGACTTTTTGGATGTACCAGGCTCTGCAATTGGTGTTAAGTTGCACTGAGATAGTCATGTACGCAAATAGTTATATAATACCTCAAATAGATGTGACTAAGGGACATAATGGATTAAAAGGAGGATGGGTTCTCTTGCTGTTGCCTATCTATTGACTTTCTATTCAAGAAGTTTTCCCTGAGTCAGGGCACATGACTGGGAATGGGCCCTTTCGTTTCCAGGTGTATAGCCAGAGCCTTTTGAAGTTGGAGACCACCTGATCGAGGTTAGTGGGAAACTTCACCTGTTGGATAAGCTGCTGGCCTTCCTGCATTCCAGGTATAGGTTCACATGTACTTCTCTGAGCTGGTGACTGGTTAAAACCTAATTAGTGAGAAACTTACTTATTTCATAATACTGATTCAAGTTTTCCTCTTTTACAAGACTCTAATTCAGGGTCTACTTTCTCTGAAATTATACACCCACCCCATTCCAATCTCATCCAACTCTTCCCTACCATTATCCTTTCTTTCCTGAATTCCTATAGCATTTAGGATCCCACTCCAGCACTTGGCAAGCCCTACCTTAATCTACTACCTGGCTGATCAGCTTATGTTCAACTCATCAGTCCAGCTATATTGTTTAGAGCCCCAAGGACAGAGCCAGCATTGAGCATTTCTTTTATAATTGCCTGCTGGTACCTTGTGTTGAATTGACACATAATAAAGGCTCAGTAAGCATTCATTCTTGTTAATTTGTGGGGTTTGATTTAAATTCAAGGGGTACTTGGAATAGTCTTTCCCAGAAATGCGAGCTGGGTATCAGAAGAACAGAATTTTAAAATGGACTGGTTAGGATGACTATCCCAGGTGTGACATGACATATCCTAAAACTTGAGATTTGGCAAAAATTTCCCAATCTTTTCCAAGTTAAATAATTGCATGTATCACTGTGTCTTATGTTCTTTGACATATCTACTATAGGTGTGTTAGAGATGGAGAAGAGCCCATAAAAACCTTCCATCCAAGTTTTTTATGTCACAGACCCAGAAAGGTCTTATCCAAAGTCATATAGCTAGCAAATGTCAGAGGTGAGATAAGAATTGAGGTACTCACCTTCAAGCTCAATGCTTTCCCAACAATTTGGGCTAGAATCTGGCAGGAGTTCTCCCTAACTCTTGATCTTACCTTTGTGGTAAGCTTAAATTAAGTTCATTTTCTTAAAAAGAATATTGTTTTGTCAGCCCTGTACTTCTTTGTTCAGGTAAATTTTAAAACAGTGTCTGATAACAAGGAGCTCTCAGCTCGACTTTGTTCTTAATGCATTATTTTGAATTATTTCCTCTCTTCACTCTCTATATGTAATTTTCCTCATGTATCATGGGGGATTGCTTCTCTAAAGTGATGCTTCTCAGACTTTCCTAGATGATAATGACTTACACCGCCAAGTGGGGAATAGCAGTAGATAACTGACCACAGTTCTTTAGCATCTTGGGGAAGGGGTACACACATACGTGAATCTTGCCCTTTGCTCTTCATGTGTTTATTCATTTCACTATTAAAATGAAAGCTTATATTTATTTTCATTGAGTGAAGTGACATTCCAGAGAGAGGCTCCTTGGTTGCTCTAGGGCTTTCATAGTTCCTGGTGAATTGACATGTGCCCTGAGAATATCTCTGCTGTAACTTTAAAACTGCTCTGAAGGATACAGCTACATGTGGAGGCACTTTGTGTTCTTATGTAAAGTATGTAGAGTTTCTGAGAAAGTTATATATTTATATTTCTACTTTAGCATTCCACTTACTTATAAAATTGTATTCTTTGATAAATTTTGTGTGAGGGTAACTCACCCTAAATACTACTAGAGTTTCTTCTTTTCTTTTCCTTTCCAGGGGCCATTGGGTTTTACTTTTCTCCCAAATGACCCAGATGTTGGATATTCTCCAAGAATATATGGATTATAGAGGTGACTCCCCTGGGCCACTACATTACTGAAGTCTTTTGTAGATTTAATGATCAAATAGGTCCATGAAGAATAATAAGGGGTGTGGGAAAGTTACAGAGGAAAAAGGTGCAAAAACATTATTCAGAACCAAAAGAAGATTAGGAGAGGGGACAGTACTATGTGAAGTAGAAGTGAAAATTTTGAGTGTCTTCAAAAATGTATAAGTCGAGTTTCAGTGACAGAAACTTGCAGTGTCTTGAAACATTTAGCTCAACAGTTGTGTACTTATTCAGGATTAGTAAGAAAATGAATATTGATAGTATGGAGATCCCACAAATCAAGCAGGGGAAGGTAAGACCAATTATTTCTATGGACAATAGGGAATGTAGGCAATTACCTGAGAACTCAATTTTATATATAATAAAATTGATGTGGGATAATGGGAAAAAGTTTAAACAGTGGATGATTTTTGAGCCTTTCATAGATTATCAGCTGCAGAACTAAGAGTTTTAAAATTTAGTTCAGAGTGGTCTCTCAGATCCACTTGATCCCTCCAAGTACTGCAGTAACCCGGATACTTGCAGAAATGCCATTGGCACATTGAGGAATCCCCACTGTCAAAACATGACGAGTTTATAATTCCCCTTCCTGACCTGATGCATGGTGGTAAGTGGAGAGCCCTAAAGCTTCATTGAAAAGCAGATGCTGGGTCATCAGGCAGGCTCCTAAGTGCTTGTCTTACTGCTTGCCTCAGTAAGGATTGTGTCTCAGCAAATACAAACTGCCATAGAGGGTGGATATTTAGGGTTGCCTAGGAATAGTCAAACTGAATGTTAACTCTGTTTTAAGTGCCAAAACTTTGACTGCATGTGTTTATAAACCCAGGCGAGAGTGTTATGGTGAATTTTTTTGTAATGTGATGTATTGTCCCCCTAAATTTAGATCTTTCCCATGGTATTTATTTAAAGTAGGGGCATGCCTGGATATGGAAAGGACAATATAGGCATTTCGTTTAGGAATGACTTGATTTTTTTATTTCCTCAAGAGTCCTTGAAAAGGGTTAAGATCTGTTTGTTGTTGTTCTTCTCTATGTAAAGGCTACAGCTATGGGCATGTGGATGATTCTGTGAGAGGAGAAGAGAGACACATGGATATACAGAACTTTGGACAGCAGCCTATTTTAATTTTTCTCCTGAGTACCAGGGCAGGTAAGCCACATAGGTATTGATGAAAGCAGACAAAGAAGGAGTGGTGTAGTGTTTTTACATCCCAGCCATTGGGATATTTTTCCATAATTCTCTGAAAGGTGAGTTTATTACCAAGGAGTATAATAAAAGGAGAGAATCAAGGCAGTTGACATAGCATTGTACTGGCCTTCTACTTTGGAGCTCTTTTCTGTCCAACCTATCTAAGCTGTGATGTCACAAAGAAGTGAGGCTGGAACCTGAGGTTATTGGAAAGTAATTCTAATCTGCTTTGACCTCTGACCTGGGAATGCCCTGATTTTTTTTTTTTTTTTTGTAATTTTGAGGAAGTTTTATTTATGTCCAGTGGAGGCAGCTCTCCTTCCTAGTCATGAATTTGGAAAATAAGATAATCTCTTTGCTAGTTACCCTTCCTCCATAAGTACCCCTGGAACAGTGTTGTAAAGTTTAATAAACTTTTTGTTGTTTAAAATGTGATTATTGTGAAACTGCCACTCTTTGTAATTATTATGGCATTGTCCGTATGACGGAAATCATAAATATCATATGACATCTGTGGTGCTTTGTCAGTTATGGAGTGCTCTCATATACTATTAAATAATTTGAAATCAGTTTTTGGAGATGGAATTTTCCTTACATCCTGAATCAAAAAGACCTTAAATTAATTTTGAATTCATATCTGAATCTCATTATCTTATTTTTTATAGACCTTAATTCGTATGAAATAGATATAGGAATACAAAAAGGATGTGTGTCCTTGATGAAAGAAAGATTAATATATTTATGAAAAGAAAGTTCAGACTTATTTAGAAAGCATTTATTAAGTGCTTTGTACTATATGGGTATATAAAAGAAGTGTTAGATATAATCCTTGAGTATAAGATTATTTCTCCAGCATATGTCTTATCTGTCTAATAAACTCAATAATAAGTTCTAATCAGACTCCTTTGGCCTCAGTCTCTTCCAAGGTCACATGCCACACCCTGCATCAGAGCCATTCATTCGGTTGTCTCATGGTTAGTCTTAGGGGAAACTTAAAGGATCTGGTCAAATGCATCGTCAGGTTGGGAGAGGAATTCCATTTGTGTTTTAAAGATTTTATTATTCATATTTAGAGAGCAGATGTTTGAATCATCTAAAATTAGAAAGAAACCTCTGCCTTTCCGTTAATCTCCCTGGAGTCTTCAGTAGATTATCTAGGATATGAAGCAGTCCTGGATGTTAACCTTTTCCAAACTCTGATTGTCATATTTGCTATCACGTTTTTGCTATAGTTCTGCAGCATTTTCATTTAATGGGTTTCCTTCCAACTTTCAAGAGGTGAGGTTATTACCACATATTGCCAGCAGGTGGCAGTGATAGCTTATGACTATGTCCCAAACAACTAAATACAGCTTAAAATATTCCCCTTAGTGAAGAAGGGCTGCATTAGCCAACTTCAACTCAAGAGGAAGATAATTTTTATGGAACACATTTTTAAATGAAATGATTGCCTAGATAGTAGTAGGATATAGTGGATAAAAAGGTTCTGGAGCCAGGTGTAGTAGTGCATGCCTACAGTCCCAGTTACACAGGAGGCTGAGGCAGAAGGATGGTGTGAGCCCAGGAGTTCAAGTCCAGCAAGGGCAACAGAGCAGGACCCTGTCTCAAACCCAGTAGTAATAACCACATATTCTGGAATATGGGATGGAGTCCTGACTCTCATCTTCTAGTGATGCAACTTCAAATAAGTCCCTTAATCTAGCTGTGTTTCCATTTCAGCATCTGCAGAATGAGAATTATACCAGCAAGGATGCAGGGTTGTGAGGGTTAAAAGGGTTAATTTATATAAACCTTTTTGAACAATGCTTGGTGAATAATAAAGTAGAAGTATAACTGTCATTATTGGATATAATTTAGCATCTCTCAGTAATCAGTCATTATTATTTCCTTATTCCAACTTTAATATTATATGAAGGCTTTAATGAGAATGTTCCTGCCTGACTTTTCTTAAGATCCAGCTGGGAGTCCGTAGTACTTATGAAAAGGAACCCTTCATTCAATTCTTGGAACAAGTCCTTTTAGGTTTGTTTCAGGAATGAGCTGTAACAACCCTGGAAAGAATGAGTCTGTTCTGTACTAGTTTTCACATTAATCAAAGAGAAGGCTATAACTTGCCTTCATAGTAGTCTAAATTCCTGTAACCCAGGTACTTCCTTGACCCTTTTTCTGCACCACTGAATAAAGATTGAAAAGTTGTTGCTTTGAGTATTCTTGTCTTGAATTGATTTTATGACATTGTCTTTGATTAATGTGGAAACCAATTCAAGAAGACATCTTCAAGTTTTCTCTATTCAGAGGCATGTATCATCCCCTCTTCTCATTAACTAGTGCCGGGTCTTCCTATCTTGTAGCTTGCAAGTGTGTTTGAGTGCTTTTCTTAATGCATATTGAAGACCTTTCCTTTTTTTTTTTTTTTGTGTTTTATTTTTTTATTTTTTTTATTTTATTTTATTTTATTTTATTTTTTTATTTTTTTTTATTTATTTTTTTACATTTACATAGGGTAATGATGTTTCTTTTTTTTACCTTCCCCCCACCCCTCCCACCCTTTTCCCTTTATACAGTCCTTCTTTCCTTCATTCTTACCGCTCTCCTTAGCCTAACTCTAAACCTAACCCTAAACCTAATGCTAACCCCTCCCACCCCCATTATATGTCCTCATCCGCTTATCAGCGAGATCATTCGTCCTTTAGTTTTTTGAGATTGGCTTATCTCACTTAGCATGATATTCTCCAATTTTGACCATTTGCCTACAAATGCCATAATTTTATCATTCTTCATTGCGGAGTAATATTCCATTGTATATATATGCCACAGTTTCTTTATCCATTCATCAACTGAAGGGCATCTAGGTTGGTTCCACAATCTGGCTATGGTGAATTGAGCAGCAATGAACATTGATGTGGCTGTATCTCTGTAGTATGCTGATTTTAAGTCCTTTGGGTATAGACCAAGGAGTGGGATAGCTGGGTCAAATGGTGTTTCCATTCCAAGCTTTCTGAGGAATCTCCACACTGCTTTCCAGAGTGGCTGCACTAATTTGCAACCCCACCAGCAATGTATGAGTGTTCCTTTTTCACCACATCCTCGCCAACACCTATTGTTGCTTGTGTTCTTGATAATCGCCATTATCAAGATGAAATCTTGATGAGATGAAATCTTAGGGTAGTTTTGATTTGCATTTCTCTTATTACTAGGGATGTTGAACATTTTTTCATATATCTGGTGATTACTTGTACATCTTCTGTGAAGTGTCTGTTCATTTCCTTAGCCCATTTGTTGATTGGATTATTTGTATTCTTCGTGTAGAGTTTTTTGAGTTCTTTATAGATTCTGGAAATTAGCGCTCTATCTGAGGTATGGTTGGCAAAAATATTCTCCCACTCTGTAGGCTCTCTCTTCACATTTCTGATAGTTTCCTTTGCTGAGAGAAAGCTTTTTAGTTTGAATCTATCCCAGTTGTTGATTCTTGCTTTTATTTCTTGTGCTATGGGAGTCCTGTTAAGGAAGTCTGATCCTAAGCCAACAAGTTGAAGATTTGGACCTACTTTTTCTTCTATAAGATGCAGGGTCTCTGGTCTGATTCCGAGGTCCTTGATCCATTTTGAGTTGAGTTTTGTGTAGGGTGAGAGATAGGGTTTAATTTCATTCTATTGCATATGGTTTTCCAGTTTTCCCAGCACCATTTGTTGAAGAGGCTATCTTTTCTCCATTGCATATTTTTGGAACCTTTGTCTAGTATGAGAAAATTGTATTTATTTGGGTTTGTGTCCATGTCCTCTATTCTGTACCATTGATCTACCTGTCTATTTTGGTACCAATACCATGCCGTTTTTGTTACTATTGCTTTGTAGTAGAGTTGAAGATCTGATATTGCAATACCCCCTGCTTCGCTCTTGCTACTGAGGATTGCTTTAGCTATTCTAGGATTTTTATTCTTCCAGATGAATTTCATAATTGCTTGCTCTATTTCTGCAAGGTACAACATTGGGATTTTAATTGGAATTGCATTGAATCTGTATAGCACTTTAGGTAGTATAGCCATTTTGACGATATTAATTCTGCCTATCCAGGAACATGGGAGAACTTTCCATCTTCTAAGGTTTTCTTGAATTTCTTTCTTTAGTGTTCTGTAGTTCTCATTGTAGAGGTCTTTCACCTCTTTTGTGAGATTGATTCCCAAGTATTTTATTTTTTTCGATGCTATTGTGAATGGGGTAGTTTTCCTTTTTTTAAATACAGATTTTAGTTGTAGATGAACACTGTTTTTTTCAGTTTTTTCACCACTGTGACTAAAAGACCTGACCTGAACAACTGTAGAGGAGAAAAGTTTATTCTTCTTTCTGACTTCATTCCTTGGGGCTCAAGGTGAGGTTGGATATCATGATGAGAGAGTGTGACAGAGGGAAGCAGCTCAAATCATGATCAGGAAGCAGAGAGAGACTGCATTCTCCATATATAGACTATATACCCCATATCTATGCCCTCAGTGAACCAGTTCCTTCAGCTACACTGCACCTGCCTCTAATTACCATTCAGTTAATCCCATTAGGGATTTATTAACTTTTAAGGCCAAAACTATAATCCAATCATTTCTCCTCCAAACCTTCGTGCATTGTCTCTCATGTGAGCTTTTGGGGGACACCACATCTAAGCCAGAACAGATAATATCTTTATTTTGTTTATTTTCATGTGGTTCTGAGGATTGATCCCAGTGCCTGATACATGCTAGGTGAGCTCTCTGTCACTGAGTCATAACAGCAGACCCCAAACCTCTCATTTTTGGATCTGTTTTCTGAAATAGCATGTGTCTTTATTCATAGAATTTTCTAAGCAAAATCCAATCAAGGTTTTGAAACATGGCTTCACAGCATTAAATTAAGCATCCTTTTCTGCCCCTCACCTCTCATTCTGTTATATTTGATAATTAATTTTTTCTGTGTCAGACAACATAAGGTGAGGTGGCACTTTTGACCACCTCAGGGCTCTGGAGTTGGGGGCAGAGATGTCAGCCTGAAGGAGGAAACCAGTCAGCTGGACTGATTTCAGGTGTTCAGTATGACCCAGTCTAGCTTTGTGTCTGTTTTCCAGTTCCTTATTTGTGTGTTGCTGATCATGCTTCTTTTATTCATGGTTTCGGAATGAACTTAACAGCAGCAGATACTGTTATTTTTGTTGACAGTGATTTTAATCCTCAAAATGACTTACAAGCAGCTGCCAGAGCTCACTGAATTGGCTAGAACAAGTGAGTGAGTTAGACGTCTTCATTTTCCTGCTCTGTTGGCTTGTAGTTCTGGATTGGAGAGGAAGGTAAAGAATATAGTCCTGACAACAGTGTCATACTGGGAGTTGAGAACCACTGGGCTTTAACCCCATTTTGGCACTGACTTGCAGAGTCCTGTTCAGTGGGTCACATGATCAATTCAATCTCACTTTGTTAAAAAGATCAGTTAAATTGCAAAATGATTAGAAGAAACTTTTAGGCTTTAGTTAGAACCTAACTCAGTTTAAAAATGGAGTTAAAGCTGGTATGATGGCACATACCTGTAATCATAGCAACTTGGGAGGCTGAGGCAGGAGGATCACATGTTCAAGGCCAGCCTTGGCAACTTACCGAAACCCTGTCTCAAAAATAAAATATTTTGGAGCTGGGGTTGTGACTCAGTGGTAGAGCACTTACCTAGCATGTGTGAGGTACTAGGTTGAATTCTTAGCACCGCATATAAATAAATGAATAAAGTAAAGGTCCATCAATATCTGTGAAAAAAAAAACAAATAAATAAAAAACCCATTTTTAAATAAAAGGCTAGGGATATAACTCATTGATAAAGCTCCCCTGGATTTGTTTCTCAGTACCATGAAAAGGAAAAATAAAATGGGGTTAAGAGGTTGTGGAACTACCCTTTGACCTCAGGATAACCTCAGGCCTGCCAGGGGTTGTCCTTGGCTATAGATGAAGTCCCAATTGTGGTCATTTCATCTTCCTTTCCCTGACTCTTTTGGTAAAGGTTCAGAGAGAAGTTGATGCCAGATCTCTCTAACAAATGCTCAGGTCCAAATGAGCAATGTTCTTTGAATTGTTCCCTGAATATGGTCTTCGGTTCTGCTTCCTTTTTGGTGTATTTTTCTGGCATGCTTTTCCCCACAGCTTTGCAGACTCATAGCACACAGTTCTCACTTGACTTACGTACAGGATTGTGAAGGTTATTTGGCTGGTTGGCTGAGACATTGTGGAAGAAATAGTTTATAGGAAAGCAGCCTCCAAACTACAGCTCACCAACATGATCATACAAGGAGGCCTTTTTGTTCTTAGAGCCAAGAAACCTTTGGCTGATGCTGACCTCCAGGTAAAATATGTTGTTCTTTTCTTTAAAGTTCCATGATTTATAATCAGTACTCTTTGTGGATGTGAATGAAAATAAAAAGTACCAGCATTAACCACCCTTTGTCTCCAGTTACACATTAGTTTGTTAGCCTAATTCATATCCACTCAGTACCTACTACATGCAAGGTGCCATAGAAGCTAAATGAGTGTGGAACTTAAAGGCAAAGAAAATAGGATAAAGAGAATGGGCTTTAAACCATCAAACTTGGATTCAGATTTATACCTTATTACTTTCTGGATGTATGACTTTGAGCAGGTAACTTAACATCATGGATATAATCTCTTTGGGGTTTCTAAAAATGAGTATGCCACTAGTTATCTCAGAGAGAATTTGTTTGTTTGTTTGGGTTTTGTTTGTTTTGTTGTTGTTGGTGGTGGTTTTTAAAGAAGAACTTGACTTAATCAGTAATGATTAATTCCATACCTCCTCCTTAATCCCAGACCCTTTATGCCATGACTTACACAGTACTCATTCCATACCCAGAGGAGGATGAAGAAGACTGGGAATTAAAAATTATACCATAGGATATATGGTGAAAGAACTAGAGTTAATTTGCTTGAGGAAAAAAAAGTTGGATAGGAGTCAAATACTGACTTGGAAGATTCTGGAGAGAGCTCTTTTTTGGAAAAAGACTTAGAGTTATTCCATAGCAGCAGTTTTGAGTTAAAATTAGAACCCATATTATAATATACCCCAGGTCCTTTTGAGGGATTAGATACAGAGAGATCAACCCCTAGGATTCTGGAATGATTCAGGCATGAAGTGAGTAATAAATAGCTGACAAGGGCAGTAGCTATGGGAAGGTCTGCTGTAGGAAACTGCAGAGAAGAAATGACAGGAGTTGACTATTGTTTTGAGCCAAGGAGTGAGAGAGATAGCAATTCAAAGATGACTTTAAGACTTTAAGCCTGAATGATGAGAATAAAAATTATGAAGATAGGCAGTCAAGTGTTAGGAAGATTAAAATAATTTAGGCTTTAGTCAACAGGGTTTGTAGTAAAAATCGATGTGAATTATTGTTAGAGGGAGACTCAAAAAAGGAAGGGATTTCATTTAGAAAAATTTGTAAGAAAAAAATCAGACTTTAAAAGACCAGCTATCAAACAAAAAATTCAAGAGGTATGCAAAAGGGGAAAAATTACACAGTATTATAAACAGAATTATCAAGTTTACAATTAGTCCAAGCGTGGGTTAGAAAACAGCAGTTTTCTCTCACACACACCTGTGTCTTTGCACATCAGCATTGCACACAGGGATCCACTCTACTTTTGCTAGGGAGTAATTGACTTGCAGGAAAGGTTCACAGTTTTTTGGGTACTAGAACCTGAAAGAAGAACCTTAGGTTTTGTTTGTTTGCTTGGCTTTTGTTTACCTTAGGGAGTAACTGTGGAGTCTGGCTTTTTCTATACTTTTAGTCTTCTGCATACTCATCTGTCATGGTGGCAGGGCAGCTGTGCATTTTGTTTTCACACTATTGAAGAGGAAATTACAAATGTAAGGTGAAAGCTTGAGAGAGAGGTAGGTATATACTGTAGATGTCTAAATACATTTCTTCATAGGACCTTGAGAGATGAGTTCATTGTGGGCTGTAGTGAAGGTGTACATACTGGGAGTTAGAGGAGATGAGGTCTCAGATGCTCAAACTCTTCCCCAGTGGAGGGAGCTCCAGGCATTCAATTAGGGGTTTCCCTGCGATGTGGTCTACCAGCACATCATTGTGAAACACACAGGCACAACTCCCTGCTGTGGGCCAATATAGACTACAGGCTGTTGGAGAGGACCTTGGTAGGACTTCCTTTCCAGGCCAAGGGCAAAAAATCTCATTCTCATTCTGTGTGATTTCTTTCCTCTCCATCCAGACTATGAGTTATTTATGGTTGCCAAGGACAAGGATAATAACTCATTGCCTTGTCTCAAAAGAAAGCAGAGCATTTTTAAAATTATTAAAAGAATCTAATAGTAAAAGACGTGGTTCTGGTTTGATAAATCTAAGCAGCATAGAGTTGTGAAGTCCTGAAAAAGGAAAGCAGGTTCCTTATCCTGCAAGGAGAAACAACAGAAAGAGAGGGACAGATATAGATGTAGGGAGCATTTATTGAATGCTTACTGTGTGCTAAGCATTGTCTGAGGTGTACTTTTTCCAGTTGTTTCATGAAGAATAACACAAGAAAGAGGTAGACACTGTCTTTTATCCCCATTTTAAGAAATTTTCCAAACATCAGATTCATGACACTAATCCAAGCACTCTGTAACTTCCAACTACATGCTCTTAATTACTATAATATACTGTTTTTCATTTTTGAAAAAAAGGTAGTTCCTTAAAAACACATTATGAGTGCTTAATAGCAGGGGAAACCAGGAGACTTAAGTCCAAGGGAGTGGAAAGGAGGATCCTAGTATGAACTGAGCTTCATCATAAATACTTGGATTTCTTCTGTCTTGGTTACTAAATGCCTAAGCCATTTGCCTTGGTTTATATGTATGTATTTATATATTTTATGTTTATATATATAAATATATATGTATATATATATATAAATGTAAGTAATCTATATACATATTTATGTATATGTCTGTGTATGTGTGTGTATATATATATACCTTTAAGTTTCCAGGTTACAAAATAGACAGTCTAGAGATAACTAACCAAAACTAAAAGAACAAAATACAAATGAGGGCCCATCGTGTGGATCCCAATTGTTTCAGAATTCTTAAGAGAGAGTGCTTAGGGAGGTGTAAAGTTGGAAGTAGCAAGTGAAAGTCAGGTAATACTATCTAAGCTTTCTGGGTGGTTCCCGTAGCCTTAGGATGTAGGCAGAGTATCCCCTAGGGAGGAGTGAGAGGAAAGAGCAGGATAGGCAGTGCACAGGACTATCCAGGGAGATTGAAATTAAGAAAGGGTCTTTGGGCCTTGGTGATCAGGATTGTTATGGTTTTTCCAACGTGGGTTCCATAAAGTACTGTGGTAGGAAAGCCACTCCGCAAAGGAAAGGAGTCAGCTTATTGTGAGGTGAGATACTGAGTGGCACCTTCTCTTTCTAAGAAGTTTGGCAGTGAGAGAGGTAGGAAGGTAGCTAACAGGGTCTCTGACTTCTCTCAGGACTGCTGGAAGTACCTATAAAAAATGCTGGTTAGAGGTGCTATAGAAGATTCAGGAAATCATTTTATTCTTACTACGCCCACAAAAAAAGAAATTGGAGGCTAATAATTTTTTGTTGTTGTTGCTGTTATAGATAATTTTTAAAATCAATAGCTCTGGTCATCATTTATCACCTTTCTGCTTATTCCTCATCTAACCCCACAATAGTCTGGTTGAAATCATCTGCCCCAGGAGAGAAGAAAGTCCACAAGGGAAGGAATGTGCTTGGTGTCACTGAGACACTCAGCAGATCAGCACATCCTGATCTTTGTTTTCATGATAACTAACTGGATTTTTTGTTTTCTCCATTCAAGTTGAGTGAAATAGTCAAATTTGGCTTGGATAAACTGCTGTCTTCTGATGGGAGCACCATGGATGAGATAGACCTGGAGTCCATCGTGGGAGAGACAAAAATGGGCACTGGGTCTGTGATGCCTTGTCTGCAGCTGGAGGAGGAAGCATAGAGCAGGAGGAAGGAAGTGAGTTGGGGGTTAAAGTGAACAAATGGACCAGTCACCTCAAGCTAGGATATGAGTAATATGCATCTCCATAGGATGTATATCTATTCCCTGTATCTATTCCCTGGGACCTCTCTTTTCTACCCAGCCCTTGAGCACACTCTTTAGGCTTCTTGATCCAAGAAATTGAAAATATATCTGGCTGTTCCCTTATGGCTGAACTTTGAATCCAAGTCATGATATTAATGTTATGGTCTTGTCATCAAGGGTTAAGTTTGTAGTTTCTCTCTCTTGATGCAGACATCTTATCTGGTGTTTATTGGAGAAGCATGCTGTCTTTATGATAATGCTCTGCACAGTGATTTCTCTTCTCGATAGTAGATTTTTAAAAAATTGTAGCTAATATTTGTGGACATTTATTGTGGGTTCATCAATAGCACTGCCAACTATGTCATGTGCTTTATATCTTTTTCCATTTAACCTTCATAAGACCATGAGGTGTAGGAGATCATTTTGTCTTCCTTTCTCTTTTTTCTCCAAATTTGGTTAAAATATTTATCTTTTTTAAAAAAGTATTTTTTGTAGTTGTAGATAGCATGCTCTTATTTTGTTTATTTACTTTTTTAATGCAGTGCTAAGGATCAAACACAATGCCTCACACATGCTAGGCAAATGCTGTGCTACTACTGAACTACAGCCCTAGCTCCAATATTTATCTTTTCATCCTTTTCTATTCTGAAATTTTTGAATTTTGGATTTGAAGGGATTTTGTGGTTTTGTTTTTATCTTTTCTTTTCACATAGTGACTTTGTATCGTGCTCCCTAATATCACATGATAATTTTTAAAATGACTATTTGCCTGTATCAGCAGCAATAGGGGGTCAGTATGGGATGGAATGAGAGGGCTCTTACTGAGCTTCTTAATTCAAGAGTTCCTTCTAGCTCAGCTCAGTGGTGTATGTCTGTAATCCCACTGGCTCAGAAGACAGAGGCAAGAGGATCCTGAGTTCAAAGCCAGCATCAGCAAAAGTGGGGCACTAAGCAACTCAGTGAGACCCTGTCTCTAAGTAAAATACAAAATAAGACTGGGGATCTGACTCAGAGGCCTAGTGCCCCTGAGTTCAATCCCAGAATCCCCAGCCCCCCAAAAAAGAGTTCCTTCTCTGACCAAAACACAGAAGCACCATGGTTTCAGTAGGCCGTGCTTCCTTTACTGGTAGGAAGTGGGCTGGGAAAGGTTTTTGGTTTTTTCATTCTCGATTTTTACTACTTGCTTCTTTCTTTCTCTTTGACATAAAATTGCAAAGGATACCTCCCTTTCTAAATTAATTCTTTCTCACCTAAAAGCAGTGCTTCCTCAAATTTTTGACTGCATCTACTTTCCGGCCCTTCCATTTTGATTCCTTAGTAGCCACTGCTGTGATCTACGGTGAGGTCTCAGACCTATCCTCAGTGTTTTCCCATTTGGAGTGTGATTCTAATTTTGGAGAATAAATATCCTCTGTCTGGCACTGCTAGAACCCCACTGTCCTTTCTCCTATGCAATCTCTGTCTGCATACCCAGACTAGTGAGCGCTTCAGAACTGGCTCAGATGGTTTGGAATGTTCATTTCTCTACTTACCTGCAAATGTAAGTTTAGAGTAGTTTCTGACTGCTAATTTTGTAGTAGGCTTAGATTAGGGGTGGTTTCATTATCCTTGTTGATTGGTGCAGTTTTTATAGGGTATATGAAGAATTCAAAATTCAGGTGATTGGCATTATTCTACAGAACACTGTTTTTTGACTTTCTTGTGTTTTATCTTTAAAATTTGTTACAATAGTATCACATTTATATTCAAGAACTCTCTTGTTCTGTGCTTGTTGTTTGTATTCTGTTCTCATTTCAAGGATATAATATCCTCACTGAGGACATTTATTATAGCTTTTAAAAATATATCGCAGGGAGGATATTATATCTTTTCAAAATTGTTGCCCTGCCCACTGTATTGTCTCTTTTTCTCCATTTGCTTCTCCTTCTTCCTCTGTTTGTTTTTCCTTCTTCCTCTTCTTTTTTCAAAAAGAATCTCTTGTTCTTATTAGCAGTTTTCCTGGAACATCTGGTGTACTGTGACTGTCTGATCAGGGTGCTGGTGAAATGCCCCAAAGCTGACAGGCAGTTCTATTGTGAGCAGGTGGACGACCTTTGGGCCTCATGCCAGCAGCACTGGTTGGCAAGCCAGCTTTTGAACCAGGGGAGTCTTTTCAGACACCCAGATTTGAAGACACCACTGAACAACTCATTTTATCATTAGACGAGTCCTCTTTTATCATCCTTGGAAGATACACCATTACAGCAAAACTGTCTGTTTAAATTGAAGAGACAGGGATCCAAGGGCTCATAGTGCTCCCATTTTTTGGTGTGTGGATCGTTTCAGTTCCCCCACATCATGCTGCCCTCTTAGGACTATGAGTCCTAAGCTTTTGGAGTATCAAGAGGGTTTCTATTCCTGTAATCAGTTCCAGCTGGATACCTGTGTTTGGTTCCACAACTCTTCTTAATCTGTTATCATTTTCCAAAGAGTTTGTGAATGTTTTAATGAACCATTGCCTCATATAGCTTTTTAGAAATCCATTTATTGTCATTTAGCTGTTTCAGGTGAGAGAAAAAATAAATGTGTGTGGTCATATTTTTAAGTTATACTCGATTACCTTAGTATCAAGTTTACACCCTTTTCTGTAGTCATCTATATTAATTTAATTTTATTTGCTAGAACAAAATAAAATTGCAGTGTTTTTAGAAAGATGATTATATATCTTCACCTGCCTAAAAAAAAGGAATTTTTGCAGAAAATTTAATCACCAGAAAAAATTCTCCAGTTTGATTAAAATCTGGAATGTTGTCTTCAATGACCACGTCTTGGTTCTCTTTGTGGTAAATGGTTCCTCTGGCAGGATACAGATGAGGGTCTAGACCTGTGGGCTACAACTGCCTATTAGAAACAAACTAAAGACATGGAGCATCATTAAAATAATATAAATAAACATTAAAGAATGGTAGTTAGAGCAGCCCAATCAAATTTAAGTAAAAAGTAAGGTTGCTTTATCTTTAATGTCAAAGTTTTTAAAAAAGCACATTTACATGGTAAATTGAGAATTTCATGCAGTATGATACTACATATATTGATCATATTTGACATTTCTCAGCTTTTTATTTTTTCCACTTGTTGATAGAGTGCCTCACTGAAATACCCCTGCTGATTTAATAGCAAATGCCAATCAGTATTACAGCTGGTTATATTTGGGTACAAGTGTGAAGTAATTGATCTCTTGAGAATGAAAATGTTTTGATTTTATACTCTCTAGGGAAAACATACTTACAGCTGATTTCATAATTCTGTGAAAATACTTTTCTTGGTAACATGTGCTATTAAATACACTACACTTTTTTTTTCACATATTAAGCAAACAGAGTGTCTCCCTGCATGGTTAGAGAGAAAATGAGAGGAAAAGAGAAAGGAAAGAGAAAGGGCACGTGCTAGAAAGAGTAGAAAGTGAGGAGGAGAAAGAAAGCAAGTCAGGGGGAGAGAAAAGCCTACACTTCACTTTTGAATCATTATCTTACCTATCATGTGATTCTTGACTTTTGAATCATTATCTTACCTATCTGTGGTTACTGGTCTTGGCTGTTTATCATTTGATTCATGATCTTGGAAGATCACCCAGCCTCATTGTACCTTTGTGTCATCTGTAAAATGGTACTATTAATATGTTCTCTACTCCTTTACACAGCTGCAAAATTTAAATATAGTAATAGATGTGAAATTGCTCTGATAGCATAAAGTGCTACTTAAGAGTACTATATCAGCCAGGGGTGTTGCTCAGTGGTAGAGCTCTTACCTAGCATTTCAGTCCCTGTGTTTGATCCCCAGCACTGCAAAAATTAAGGAAAGAAAAAAAAAATTATACTATTGTCCTTGTTGTTTTTGCCATATTATTTGCAAGCCTGTTTTCTCTCTACTTTTCTATACACATTAATCTACTGCAAAGAGCATACAGATCTTAGATTCACAAAAACCTTCCTTCTTCATCTTGTAGCAGAGAGAATTGAGGAACACTTTTTTTTTAGGTTCAAATTTTTTATTCATTTCACAGCTAAGGGATTTTATTTCTTCTTTTTTATTTGTTTTTTAATTTATTTTTATTGTAAACAAATGGGATACATGTTGATTCTCTGCTTCTAATGGAGTAAAGGCATACCATTTGTGTAATCATACATCTACATAGGGTAATGTTGTCTGATTCATTCCGTTATTTTTTCCCTTCCCCCATCCCTCCCACCCCTCTTTTCCCTGTACAGAGTCCCTCCTTCCTCCATTCTTGTGCCTTCCCCCAAATTATGTGTCATCATCAGCCTATCAGCCAGATCATTCTTCCTTTGGTTTTTTGAGATTGGCTTATCTCACTTAGCATGATATTCTCCAGTTTCATCCATTTGCCTGCAAATGCCAGAATTTTATTATTCTTTATAGCTGAGTAATATTCCATTGTATATATGTACCACAGTTTCTTTATCCACTCATCAATTGAATGGCATATAGGTTGGTTCCACAATCTGGCTATTGTGAATTGAGCAGCTATGAACATTGGTGTGGCTGCATCTTTGTAGTATTCTGCTTTTAATTCCTTTGGGTATAGGCCAAGGAATGGGATAGCTGGGTTCAATGGTGGTTCCATTCAAAGCTTTCTGAGGAATCTCCACACTGCTTTCCAGATTGGCTGCACTAATTTGCAGCCCCACCAGCAATGTATGAGTGTACCCTTTTCCCCACATCCTCACCAACACCTATTGTTGCTTGTATTCTTGATAATCACCATTCTAGTTGGGGAGAGATAGAATCTTAGGGTAGTTTTGACTTGCATTTCTGTTTTTACTAGAGAAGTTGAACATTTTTTCATGTGTCTTGATTGCTTGTAAATCTTCTGTGAAGTGTCTGTTCATTTCCTTAGCCCATTTGTTGATTGGATTATTTGCATTCTTGGTGTAGAGTTTTTTTTGTTCTTTATAGATTCTGGAGATTAGTGCTCTATCTGAAGTATGATTGGCAAAGATTTTCTCCCACTCTGTAGGCTCTTTCTTCTCATTGCTGATAGTTTCCTTTGCTGAGAGAAAGCTTTTTAGTTTGAATGTATCCCAGTTATTGATTCTTGCTTTTATTTCTTGTTAAGGAAATTTGATCTTGGGCCAACAAGTTGAAGATTTGGACCTACTTTTTCTTCTGTAAGATGCAGGGTCTCTGGTCTGATTCCAAGGTCCTTGATCCATTTTGAGTTGAGTTCTGTGCAGTGAGAGATAGGGGTTTAGTTGCATATGGATTTCCTGTTTTCCCCACACCATTTGTTGAAGAGGCTATCTTTTCTCCATTGCATATTTTTGGCACCTTTGTCTAGTTTGAGAAAATTGTATTTATTTGGGTTTGTGTCCATGTCCTCTATTCTGTACCATTGATCTACCTGTCTATTTTGGTACCAATACCATGCCGTCTTTGTTACTATTGCTTTGTAGCATAGTTGAAGTTCTGGTATTGTGATACCCCCTGTTTCATTCTTCCTGCTAAAGATTGCTTTAGCTATTCTGAGTTTGTTATTCTTCCATATGGATTTCATGATTGCTTGCTCTATTTCTGTAAGGTACATCCTTGGGATTTTAATTGGAATTGCATTGAATCTGTATAACACTTTTGGTACTATGGCCATTTTGACAACATTAATTATGCTTATTCAAGAATGTGGGAGATCTTTCCATCTTCTAAGGCTTTCTTTAATTTATTCCTTTAGTGTTCTGTAGTTCTCATTGTAGAGGTCTTTCACCTCTTTGGTTAGATTCATTCCCAAGTATTTTATTTTTTGTGAAGCTCTTGTGAATGGGGTAGTTTTCTAATTTCTCTTTCTGAAGATTCATCACTTATGTTTAAAAATGCATTGGATTTATGAGTATTGATCTTATATCCTGCTGTTTTACTGAATTCACTTATGAGTTCTAAAAGTTTTCTGGTGGAATTTCCCAGTTCCTCTTAATATATAATCATGTCATCCGCAAATAGGGATAGTTTGAGTTCTTCTTTTCCTATTCATATCCCTTTAATTTCTTTGGTCTGTCTAATTGCTCTGGCTAGAGGTTCAAGGACAATATTGAATAGAAGTGGTGAAAGAGGGCATCCCTGCCTTGTTCCAATTTTTAGGGGGAATGCTTTCAGTTTTTCACATTTAGAATGATATTGGCCATAGGCTTAGCATAGATGGCCTTTACAATGTTAAGGAATATTCCCACTATCCCTATTTTTTGTAGTGTTTTGAGCATAAAGGGATGCTGTATTTTATCAAATGCTTTTTCTGCATCTATTGAAATAATCATGTGATTTTTGACTTTAAGTCTGTTGATATGATGAATTACGTTTATTGATTTCCAAATGTTGAACCAAACTTGCATCACTGGGGTAAATCCCACTTGATCGTGGTGCACTATCTTTTTAATGTGTTTTTGAATGTGATTTGCTAAAATTTTGTTGAGAATTTTTGCATCAATGTTCATTAAGGATGTTGGCCTGAAATTTTCTTTCCTCGATGTGTCTGTGTCTGGTTTAGGTATCAGGGTGATATTGGCTTCATAGAATGAGTTTGGGAGGGTTCCCTCCTCTTCTATTTCATGGAATACTTTGAGGAGTATTGGAATGAGCTGTTCTTTAAAGGTTTTATAGAACTCAGCTGAGAACCCTTCTGGTCCCAGACTTTTCTTTGTTGGTAGGCTTTTGATGATTTCTTCTATTTGACTACTTGAAATTGATCTATTTAAGTTGTGTATTTCCTCCTGTTTCAGTTTAGGTAAATTTTGTTTATTTTTCCAAAGAACCAACTATTTATTTTGTTAATTTTTTTCTGTTGTTTCTTTTGTTTCAATTTCATTGATTTCAGCTCTGATTTTAACTTCTTCCTGTTTTCTACTACTTTTGGTGTTGATCTCTTCTTCTTTTTCTAGGTCCTTAAGCTGTAGTGTTAAGTCATTTATATGTTGATTTTTTCTTCTTTTATTGAATACACTCCATGAAATAAATCTTCTTCTAAGTACTACTTTCATAGTGTCCCAGAGATTTTGATATGATGTGTCTTTGTTCTCATTTACTTCTAAGATTATTTTTTATTTCCCTCCTGATGTCTTCTGTTATCCATTCATCATATAATAGCATATTATTTAATCTCCAGGTGTTGGAGTAGTTTCTGTTTTTTATTCTGTCATTTATTTCTAATTTCAATCCATTATGATCTGACAGAATATCAGATAGTATCTCTGTATTCTTGTATTTGCTAAAATTAGCTTTGTGGCATAAAATATGGTCTATTTTGGAGAAGGATCCATGTGCTGTTGAGAAGAAGGTATATTCGCTCTTTGTTGGATGGTTTATTCTATATATGTATGTTACGTCTAAATTATTGATTGTTTTATTGAGATCTATGGTTTCTTTATTCAGTTTTTGTTTGGAAGATCTGTCCAGTGCTGAGAGGGGTGTGTTAAAAACGCCTAGTATTATTGTGTTGTTGTTTATTTGATTTCTGGAATTGAGAAGGATTTTTTGAGGTACATGGATGAGCTAATGTTTGGGGCATAGATATTTATGACTGTTATGTCTTGTTCATTTATGCTTCCCTTAAGCAGTATGAAATGTCCTTTTTTATCCCTTCTGACCAACTTTGGCTTGAAGTCCACATTATGGGAAATGAGGATGTATACTCCAGCTTTTTTGCTGTGTCTATGTGCATGGTATGTTTTTTCCCATCCTTTCACCTTTAGTCTGTGGGTATATCTTTCTATGAGATGAGTCTCTTGCAGGCAGCATATTGTTGGATTTTTCCTTTTAATCCAATCTGACAGTCTATGTCTTATGATTGATGAGTTCGGGCCATTAACATTCAGGGTTATTATTGAGATATGGTTTGTATTTCCAGTCATTTGGCTCATTTTTGTTTTTTGACACGAGTTGGTTTCTCCTTTATATGGCTATTCCTTTAGGCTAGTTCCTCCCTTTGCTGATTTGCATCATCGTTTTTCATCTCTTCCTCATGGAATATTTTGCTGAGAATGTTCTGTAATTTTGGCTTTCTTTGGGTAATTTTTTTTTAGTTTTTGTTTATCATGGAAGGTTTTTATTTCATCATCAAATCTGAAGGTAAGTTTTGCTGGGTATAAGATTCTTGGTTGGAATCCCTTTTCTTTCAGGGTTTGAAAAATGTTGTTCCAGGCCCTTCTAGCTTTTGGGGTCTGGATTGAAAAATCTGCTGATATCCTTATTGGTTTCCTCTTATTGTAATTTGATTCTTTTCTCTCACAGCCTTTGAAATTCTGTGTTTATTTTGTATGTTAGGTATTTTCATAAAAATGTGCCTTGGTGTGGATCTGTTGTAATTTTGTGTATTTGGAGTTCTGTAAGCCTCTTGCACTGAATTTTCCATTTCATTCTTCAGATTTGGGAAATTTTCTGATATTATTTCATTGAATAGATTGTTCATTCCTTTGGTTTGTTTCTCTGTGCCTTCCTCAATCCCAGTAATTCTCAAATTTGGCCTTTCCATGATATCCCATAATTCTTGTAGATTCTGTTCATGATTTCTTACCATCTTCTCTGGTCACCTTTGTTTTCAAGATTAAATGTTTTATCTTCAATATCTGAGATTCTGTCTTCCAGGTGTTCTATCCTATTGGTTATGCTTTCTATGGAGTATTTAACTTGGTTTATTGTTTCCTCGTTTCAATGGTTTCTGTTTTTATTTTTTCAGTATCTCTAACTGCTTATTGAAATGTTCTTTTGCTTCTCATATTTGCTCTTTTAACTGTTGATTGGTGCAATCATTTAATGCCTGCATTTGCTCTTTCATCTCATCCTTCAGTGCCTGCATTTGATCTTTCATCTCCTCATTTGCTTCTCTGATTGTTTTAATTATGTATGTTCTGAACTCTCTTTCTGACATTTCTTCTGCCATGCTGTCATTGGGTTTTATTGATATGGCATCTAGGTTTTTTGGGGACATTTTCTTCCCTTGTTTTCTCATATTGGTTAGATATCAGTGGGACTCAGATATTTCAGATTTCCTCTATTGGCTTATAGTGTCCCTGTAGATTTCCAGTATATCACCTCCTAACCTTCAGTAGCCTGAAGTCTTGGAGGAACTTGATAATGCAGTTCTTCTGAAGATAGCTGACCCTGGCCTGCCTCTGAGTGCGGTATTGGGGGATGGATGTGCTCAGAAAGCCTCTCACTAGGTGGGCCTGCTCCAAGAAGCCTGCTGTAGATGGGGCCTGCCACCAGATGGAGCCAGGCTGCTTGGGAAAGCCTCTCACCACCCTGCCCTGGTCCAAGAAGCTGCCTGTGGACTGGGCCCCAGCCCGCCACTGGGGACTGGGTGTGTGCAGAAAGCCTCTCACTAGCTGGGCCTGCTCCAAGAAGCTGGCTGTGGAATGGGCCTGCTGTTGGATGGAGCTGGGCTGCTTGGGAAAGCCTCTAGCTGCCCTGCCCTGCTCTGCTCTAAGAAGCTGCCCACTATCCTGGCCTGCTGCCTGGGCCAAGCTTCACCCAGTGGGAGCGACTCACCCAGTGTCTTTGAGTTGGTCCGAGTCTCTCAATACCTCCCCTTCTTGAATCCTGAGTTCTGGAGCAACAGGAGATGCAGTCACTCTCTAGTCTGCCATCTTGAAGTCTCCTGAGGAACCCTTTAATCCCTGTGTGAATCTGAGTTTCCTCTTTCATACATAGGATTAGGTATACCAGGATTGAGGTTAGAAACATAAAGGTGCTTGTGAGATCTACAGAAAATATTATAAATCTAAGGAATAGTTTTTTATGATTTCTTAAATTTTCACATAGATTTGTTCCTTGTTCCTTTCAATATTATAGAAAAAGGGAAAAGAGTTGAGTATTAAAAGTGTGTTTGGACTAAAAACATTGAAATGTTTTAGGAGATCTTAAGTCAGTGAGATTTGCACTGGGAATATATGTGGAATGGATGAATGATTTAAGACTCAGCAATGTAGAGGGATCCAGCAGAGATTCCCACATCTTGTAGGGTGGACCAAAAGGGTTTAAGCCAATGCTCTGTCCTTTGAAAAGTGAACATGTATAGAACCCAAACTCATCAGTATTGGTGCAACAGAAAATGAAATGCCTTCATTACAAGCTAGTCTTTACCCTTTTAGTGTATGGGCTATTCTCTTGCTCACCTAGTTATTGCTTTGAATAGCATTAACCTATTTTTCAATGTCTTAACTTTTCTCACTTTGTTTTATATTCTTCGAGAACCATATGTACTTATTTGAAGGTAAAGATTATTTTAAAGAGCCCAGTAAGGAAGACAGAAAATCCTTTGAACAACTGGTGAATCTTCAGAAAATCCTTTTGGGAAAAAAAAAAAGTCAAGAGGACTGGTTACTCTGAAATAAAGGCAGTGTAAGAGCTGTTAATTTGTGTGAGATCATAAATTCTTCCAAACTGTCTTCCTATAAAAGAACCAAAAATGATCTCAGTATCATTTTTTTGTTCTCTTAGGATGATTTCAGAAATAAGTGTCTTAAAATGTAACAAATTAACTGAATCCTAGTATAAAAGCTATGTAAAAATCTAGCATAAGAAAACATTAATAAGGTGAGTATATTGTACAATTTAGTGCAGGTAAAAGTAGCCCTGTCCCTCTTCTAAGCCACCCCAAAAGGGATCACCATATTAAATCAAAATATCATATCCTGTTGATGATAATCATGATTCTGTTTCATTAAGAGATGATGGCAATCATTAATGATATGTGTAATGTTCACATTGTTTGGTGCTTAAAATGTACTTTCTAAATGTTATCTATCATTAAGATAATCATGTTAAAATACTTTGTATTAAAAGGAATTATACATTTATAGAAAGTTTTGTGTTAATATTGTTTAAACTTTAAATGGTATCCTACAGTATATGCTTTCAATCAAGGAAAAAATGTATCTTTTCTGAATTACCTTATTGCTCATGAAATGAATCAAAATGACTGTACTATTCATGCTAGTACTTTGTCTGAATTTAGAACACAGTGGCCACCATGCCAAAGAGATTCATAATATGAACAGCAAATTGAAGTATTTTGCTGCCAGTGTCCACCACACAGGGATGCAGTGTTTTGTGAAAGCCTAAGCATGTTGTCTCTGTAGAGAGTCTGCTTTGGGGATGAATGAAACTCATGGAGGAACAGGAAATTCCTGACCTTCCTGGCTTTGGATCTTGTCCTTCCTACAGGTTCTTATCCCAGGCTTCTTGGAGGGGTCTACCAAAAGGAGGAGGATTCTGAGCCCAGAAGAACTGGAGGAAAGACAGAAAAAAAAGACAAGAAGCAGCAGCCAAGAGAATGAGACTAATAGAGGAAAAGAAGAAGGAAAAGGAAGAAGCTGAACATAATTTAAAGTATGTCTAGAGAATACTGTCATTTCCAGTGACACAGATATTTTTGTCTCCTCCACTAGAATACTTAAAAATTCAAAAAAATATCAACCTGGTAGTTCCTGTTGGTAACAGAACACTTTTGTTTTATTTGGACTAGTGTTTGAACCCAGGGGTACTCTACCGCTGATTTATTTCCCCAGTCCTTTTTATTTTTTTACTTAGAACCAGGGTCTCACTAAATTGTTTAGCTGGGCTCCTACGTGTGATCCTCCTGCCTCAGCTTCCTGAATAGCTAGGATCACAAGTTTGCACCACCACACTCAGCTCCACAGAACACTTTTTTTTTTTAAAGATTCAGCTTTAACATTTAGTCTACTTTAGTGAGAAGTCTTGAGTGCCTAAAGCAGAGAAGATGCATTCTATTGAAACAAGAAATTTTAAAGTTTTTATTGTAGCCAACGAGGAATCATTTATTTGAACACTCCCTTTTAGTCATGTTCTTAAAAACATGCTCATTATTGAAGTGTAGTCAGAAGACAGGCTAATCAGTAAAACTTGTTTATTTACAAATGAGCAAAAAACTTCAGTCAGGGTGAGTTTCTAATTACATTTTACTTGGTAGTTATTGTTTGTGAATAGCAGTACAAAATGTCCTCCAATTTCTTGACTCTGTCAGGTCAAAGGATGGCTTGGTGGGAGTGCAACAATTACCAGTGCTTCTGCTTACCCTCTGAGGAGAGCAAACCCAAGGACCTTGAGGATGGGGAAAATGAGAGTGCTCCCGAATTGGGTTACAATGACCCAGACTCAACCTTCATCAAGTATGTTAGTGGTGATGTCATGCACCCTCAGGCTGAGACAGAGGATGCTCTCATCATGCACTGTGTAGGTACAAGAAGTGGTGTGGGACAGGGAGTGTGCCTCAGTCTTTATGGTACCAAGAAATGGAGAAGATGCGTCTAAATCATGACTTAAGGGTGCTGGTCCCAGTGCAATGTCATGTGGTCAAGAAAACATGAATTGTAGAATCAGTAGACGTGAATTTGACTCTTGGCTCTTCGGTTTACCTGATTGAGTTACCTACTCTCCCTAAGCATGAGCTTCCTAATCTATATTAATTGGATAATATCTGTCTTATCCTCTGCACAAGTTTTTTAAGATGGTGAAATGAGGCTACATTTTAGAAGAAAAATGCATTCTCTGAGAAACTCCCCGTGTGTTCCCCTCACAACCTCTGCATGTTCTGCATCCTCTGCCTGGAATCTTATTTTCTCTAGTCACATCAAGCATTTTTTAAATGTCTTCTCTCAGAAAGGTCTTCCCTGGTCACCTCATATAGAACAGTTTACATGCCCCCTCTGTTACTCCTTGTCCTATTTCAACCCTACTTACCTTTTTCACCTCCTCATATATTAACATATATATTTGTTTATCTCCTTGCATTAGAAAGTAAGCTTAATAGAAGAGGATTGTGTATGTGTATATGTGTCCATTTCAGTAGCTCCAGTGCCTAGAATGATGTTTGACATGTAATACATGTAAACAAATATTTGTGGTATGAATGAGTATAAATACAAGGTGCTAACTCACTATGTTAATGCAAACTTGAATGAGTCATTTAACTTTTCCTCTTCCTGACCTGTAAAACGGGAGTTGTATGCTATGATATTAACAGTACTTGCTCACTGTTCCACCCACTTCCCACCCTTCTTTATTCACCTCCCCCAGAGTTATAGACCCACCAAAGATTTTTTTTTCTCATGACAGTCATTTTTGAGATGCCTTTCTGTTTGATGACCAGGTAATATCTTTCAGAAAACCTGAACATATTTGAGAATCCAAATATGATTCTCCTAAGAAATCAGATATAGCTTTCCTTCCCTTTGAAAAATCATGCTTCTACAAGTCTATATTGTGTGCTTGTGTTTCTCTAAATTGTGGGCTTGACTTTGCCTCCTATAGACAAAAATTTCTTTCTTCTTTCAGATAACTCTGGCTGTTGGGGCAGAGGTGGCTTATTGACATTTCTGGAAGCATGGTCGCTGAGCCAAGAAAAGTATAAGAGCTGGCAGGGGAAATGAAAGGTAAGAAGAAAAACAGAACAATGGATTAAGACAGAGCAGACATGTAAGATGATATCGTGTGGGTTAACTAGCCTTGGAGAAGGACTCAGAACAGCTGATTGTGATGTGAATTCTGTCATTAGCTAGTTTTATGTGACTGTGAACCCTTTCTCTCTGCCTGTTTTCTCATTTAATTTATAATACTTTGCTCCACCTACCCCAAGGGACTATAGTGAGAATAATGAATGTGTAGGTATTTTGAAAAAATGTCAATTGCTGCATACATCTTCAAGTATTAGAATAAAGGTTATTTCATCATTTACCCAACTCCCTCATCTTCATAAGGGAATATCTCATGAAAATGTCAGAGATCTATAAGAAGGAAATGGGACACACTATTAAAATGCTAACATAGCTCAGGTTTGGTGCTATGGGGAAGGAAGGTAGATTATGAGATCAGCACAGCTTGGATACAACACTCCCTGGAGACAGAAGTAAAGCTGTTTGGGACCAGGAAGACTTGGAAGACTGAAAAGTATTGTCTCTTGACACACAGAAGGGAAAAGGGCACCTCCTTTTACTTGCAGAAGGTACAAAATGGAAGAAAGAGTAAAGTATCATTGTGATTATTTTCTGGGGGAGAAGAGCAGTCAAAGGACCTTGTTCAACAGAAATGGACCCTCTAGGTATCTTAGAGATTGTTTTTTCCTAATTCTTTTGCCCAGTTCTCTAAAGTAGAGAGGGATATAAGGACATAAAACACATTTTTTATGGTAAAACGTATTTTTGAAAGAAATGTTTGGTGTGTTTTCAAATAGCCAACAGATCTGGATATTGATCTGGCAGAATTCAAAACAAAAACAAAAAGGTGCAGAGAATCCCAGAGAGGTCAGAGCCAGAAGTATAGACTGAGGTGTCCCTCTTTGAAACCACATGGGAGAAACAAGAGGGCAGGGAACAGAGCACAGAAAACTTTTGGAAGTGAAATAAAAGGAGAGACAGTAAGAATTTTCAGGAAAATAGGAAATTTTTGAGAATGTAGTATTTTGAAGGTTTAGTAATCTTTATTCAAATTGCTTAGGACTACAAGTATTTCAATTTTTTTTTTAACTGTGTATATTTGTGTATACCTTAGTGAGATATCTTGGGGATGAGATCCAGATCTAAACACAAAATCCATTTATGTTTCATACAGACCTTATAAACATAGCCTGAGGGTAATTTTATACAGTATTTTTTAGCACAGCCTATCACATGAGGTCTGATGTATAATTTTCCACTTGTGGCATCATGTCACTGTTTAAAAATTTGGGATTTGGGAGCATTTTGAATTTTGTATTTCTGGATTAGGGATGCCCAATCTATGTAAGGGAAGAGAGGATGTTAAGAAGGCAAAGTGGTCTACAGTGTCAGACTCTGAAGTAAGAATAATAATTGGGCAAAGGCCACGGGATTCAACCCGTGGTTGACCACAGGACCTTAGAGCACTTTTAGGAATGTAAGGACTATCACCTAATTGCACAGATTTAAGGTAAAATTAGTCAGTAAGGAAATGGAGATAGAAGTGTACACACTTTTTTGAAGAAGGATTTAAATTGGCTATAGCAGAGTAGGTGGAAATAGGCTAAGACTACTGGGGAAGGCTTCAGGGAGTGGTGAGAGTTATCTGGGGTCTGGAAAGATGGGTTGAATTTGAATAGGCAGATAGAATGGCAAGAGGATTCATAGTCACATTCTTTTCAGTATCCCCATAATACCTACTATTCCCAGGTAGTTTCATAGTTCATATGCAGGCCAGAACAGAGGAAATTTCAATTTTAAAGGGAGGTTTGCCCACATTATAGAAGACCATACATGACTTATCTAGGGGATACCATCCTAAGTAGTAGCATATTCAGTGGATAATGGCTAGTCATACAGGAATCTGATCAGAATAATGGCATAGCAGAACTAGTATTTTAGAATGACTTAAAAGATTGAGGTGTGCAAGATATTTGTCATTTTTAGTTTGAACAAAAAGTTTAAACCGAGTTTTGTAAAGCCCAAAATTAAATTAGCATATCTGTCTAGAGTGTCAGTTTGATTTGATTTGATGGGATTAGAAAATATGCAAATAGGAATAGATATAGTATAATGCAGTATTTGAATGATGTTTGACAAGCAGTAGACTTCCAAAGCAATTTCAAGCTCATAGAATTTCTCCCCACCCATGGACACCTCTAGCATTTGTATTCACTCTCCATTGCCTATAGGGTACTTGGTTGGTAAAGTTTGGGAAATATTGAATTAGGAGAGCATGAAAACTTCAGAAGAGAAGCAGGTAAGAACCTAGCTAAGGAGAGCAGGAGAGTGAGAAAAGGCTATGCAAGACTGATGGAGGTGGGGTTCCAAACCTAACTGGATTTGGAAAAGGAATATTTGGAGTAATTCTCCTTCAGTGCTCCATGTGAGCTCAATGTTCCTTCTGTTGTTCTTTTTTCTTTTTTTTTAATCTCAGACTTAAGTTTGGGAAGTGTCCTTTTATTTCCTGTTGATGATAAAGAGTCAAGAAACACAGGGCAAGATCTGGTAAGTAAAAACCAAACAACAAACAAAACAAAACAAAACAAAAAACCACATCTTTTAATCAGAACTAAAATTTGGCTCCCATCAATTTCTCTTAAAGCATTTCCTGCCCCCACTGGGGCCTAGATCTCCATTATTAGAATGGTTTGCTACAGCTGCCACAACAGTACCTAAGACTATGTAGCTTAAACCATAGATATGTGCGTTCTCAAAGTTCTGGATGCTACTAGTCCAAGATCAGAGTGTCAGTAGGTTTGGTTTCTCCTGAGGCCTCTTCTCCTTGACTTGTAGATGAACACCTTCTCACTGTGTCCTTCAGGGTCTTTCCTCTCTGTGTAGACATCCCGGGAACCTTTCTGCATGTCCAAAGTTCTTCTTCAGAGGACACAAATAGTTTGGATTAGGGCCCACCTTATTAACCTCATTTTAACTAAATCTCTCTCTCTTTTAAAAAAAAAAAACTTTTCTTCTATGTGGCAGTAGAATGTATTTTGACATATCATACATACTTGGAGTATAACTTCCCATTTTTGTGGTTATATGTGATATGAGTTATACTGGTAGTGTCTTCATATATGAACATAGGAAAGGTATGTGTGATTCATTCTACTATCTTTAATTAATAATCTCTTTAAGGCCCTTGTCTAAGTGTAATAACATTCATGGGTACTAGGAGTTTGGGCTTCAGAATATGAATTGGGGGAACAGGGTCCATCCCATAATAAGCATATTGGCCCACACACTCCACTTCCCCTGTTGCCCAGGCTTCTTGTCTATCACAGTCCGTGGAGCACTGTCCTCTCCATGGGCAGGTCACTGAGTTCACAATGGAGCTATCTTATATCATGCCATCCATCTAATGGTTCTTTTTAGTTGGCCTTAGTAGTGACTCAGCAACGGGATTGCTCCAATACCCTGTCTGGCATTAAGATGGCAGCTCTAGAAGAGGGCCTCAAGAAGATATTTTTATCAGCAAAGAGAAAGAAAGGTAAGCACTTCCAATGGAAATCAGGAGGAGATGAATTTTTTTCTAGACATGCAGTGTGATTTTTGAAGGGAGATGAATGTCAAGATCATACTCAGTTTGCATGGTACAGAGTAATAACCACTTCATCTTATTTTTGTGTAACCCATTTCCTTTCCAGGTTGGTTTCATATTTATTATTTCTGTGGACCATGTCCATCCACTGGTATTTTTATAATGATTTTATAGTGGGGAAGCAAAGATTAGAGATGAAGGAATTTGATTGTGTGTAGTTGGGAAAAGCCAATTATTATACTTTCTCTTAAGAGAGTCACAGTCTGCCCTGTCTGCCAAAGAAATGTAATTTTGTTTCCAAACCTAGTATGTCTCAGTATTTGTTGAATTTCATAGCTAATTGGAGAATCTTTGTTTTAACTTTGATTTCACCATCAGTCATATTCAACTTCCATTGTGCCTACTTATTTCAAGAGCCTGTGGATCTTCATGTTCAACAGAATAACTGAATTTTTCCCTATTATGATCCCCCCACCAGAATATTTTTCACATTACACTTGTATATTTTGGGCAAATGGTTAATAATTATTTTCTTCTATGTATATGTTATACCTATCAATCAATTTTTGATGAGTGAAGACATCAAAAATCAAAAAATAGACATGATATATTAATTTTAATAGCAAGTGTTCATCTTCCACACATCAGTCATGCCACCCAGTGTTTTAACTGGTATGGTACTGAGCAACGTATTCAGAGACATTTGGCCCAAGAGGCATCCCAACTTACATGTATCCTTTTGTCATCTTAATAGTATGTTTTCCCAACTCAAGAGGGAAATATGTTGTATTATTTGGTATCACTATTTAATCTAAAGCCAAGTCCTTTTCTGTCATGTTCTTCACTCTACCCTCCTCAATGGAACAAAATTAAGAAGCATTTTCTGACTTGTATGTGTATCTAGAGTATACACCCAAGGAGATGGACAAACTAACACTTTTGGATGCCAACAGATGGATGAAAAGAATATATGAAGGGGAGAAGTAAGTGAGCAATTGCCTTTTGGTAACATACTAAAATTTTTTCTCACTACTTTTCTGAAGATCTTTCAGGTCTGTGGACCAAGGCCTAATTCTAAGAACTTTATTCTGTTCTCTAAAGTAAACAGTTAACATATAAGTGAACTATTTTATTTCGGGAAATTTTTGATGTGTCCTTAAGAGACAATATGAAATTAACTCTATTAAGTCATAATCTGCTTTAACTAGACTAATATTTTTTTCTCAAGACCTCCTTGGTATGTAAATTAGCATTCTTTGAACTATTATACAATAACCAAAGTGAGAAGCTGACAAAATGACCCCCCAATTACTATAATTATACAGAAACTCCATATTTGTACTTAGATTTTTACTGAACTAGTTCAGTCAGTCACAACTCATTATAAAAACTTAATAGAGAAGACATGTTTTATGTACTTGCACAATTCAAGCAGTAGCATAAGAGTTTTAGTGCAACAGATTAATAGTAGCAATAATTAGTCCTCACAAGATTGGAAGTATTTATGATACAGAGAAAAGGAATTAAAATATACTACTTCTAGAATGGTTATTTCAGTAATTATTAAACTAGAGAACTAGTAGTTTTAGCAAAGTTGAATGTAAAGTGATGTCTTCCTTGACATCCTTATCAGATATTACTTCCCTAGAAGCAAGGCTGCTGTCCTACATTCACAGTCCCCACTTTTCTCCTCAGCACAGCACAATCAACCCAACACCAGATCCATTATTCAGCAACCAGCTATCAAGATATTTGTCCAGAGTGACTGCCATGAGTATTTTAGAAAGGAACAGGGCCAGATGTGGTGGCGCACACATGTAATTCCAGTGTCTTGGGAGGCTAAAGTAGAAGGATCACAAGTTCAGGACAGCCTCAGCATCTAGCAAGACACTGTCTCAAAATAAAACTATAAAAGACTAAGGATGTGGTTACGCATCCCTGGGTTCAATCCCTGGTAAAAAGAAAAAAAAAAAGAATTGGGATTTAGGACCTCTTGGACAGTGTGTTTTCTGAATTCAAAATTTGTTCTCCTGGATGTGTTACTCTGATATGGTACCTGTAATACAGGATGCATAACTTATTTGGAAAGCCCTTTGATCTCAGTTTGCATAACTATTTGCATAATGATAAGTTTTCTGCTCTTTCTTTGCCATTTTAATATTTCCCCCTATATCTAGGTTGCTTCTCCTTCACCAGAAGTCTTTACAGAAGGAAAGATTGTATGGATTAAGGAGATACAAAAGGAAATAGAACTGGGTGTCTCTGGGAGAAGGAAGCACCTTCAGACAATTCATGCCTTTAAGAGACATCTTTGGGAGTAGAGGCTGAGAAGCAAGATTCTTGATCCAGACAAGTGAAGCTTCTGACCTTCTCTTTGCACTGCTCAGTGTCTGTCTGATAAAAAAGCACTTTGGCTTAGAGGCCTGTTAAGAGCAACTTCAGAAAAGTCAGTGAATCTCCTTTCCCCTACCCACCAAATGGCACAAAGCAGTCATAGAATGACTAGTGGTGTTGGAGAAGGTCAGTGCCTGAGAACCACTGGGAAAGGAGTCATGGGGAGAGTCCATGTAAGTTTTACTTTTTACGGTTTTGTATGTGAAGTCTTAATCTTGGGCAGCTATCCTCAACCAGTCTAATTCTTATCTCTTTGAGACCTTCAACACCCTGAATGCTGCAGAGTCCTCTTCGAAACTTTTTGCAATGCTTTTAACTGCCTCCTGTCCACTTTTCTCCCCACCAGTACTTAACACATAGTTTATTTTTTGAGTTGACATATACTATTTGTACTTATTTATGGAGTACAGTATTCAGATTTTACATGTGTCATATAGAATTGGTCATGATGTGTAATAACCAAGTTGAAGTAATTAGCATATCCATCTCCTCAAATATTATTTCTGTGTGCTAGGAACCTTAAAACTCTTCTCCTGTAGATATTTCGATGTGTATAATTGTTATAGACTGTTTTTACTAAGCTATAGAACATTGGAACTACTCCTGTCTCCCACCATTGGTATTTTTGTACCCATTATCACCCTTTCCAAAGCTCCCATTTTTCTCCTCTTTCTAGCCTCAAGTGACCTCTGTTATTCCACCAACTTCTATGTAGTCAGAATTTTTAGCTTCTACAAATGAGTGAAATCCTTTGATATTTGTATTTCTACACCTGTTATATTTCACTTGACACAGTGTCCTACAGTTTTATCCCTTAGCACTACCTGGATAGTTTCTGAACATCTGAGAGAAGTATCATAACTAGGAGCTCACTACCAGAGAGAGCATGAGTGACTTTTCCATGGTTACAGTTTTTTTTGTTGTTGTTGTTTGATGGCAGGGGGCTTGTCATCCTATACTACGTACTATGCTCTGGCCACAGGGTATTCTACTAGGCATAGAATCTGTATTAGTCAGGGTTCTCCAGGGAAACAGAACCAATAAAATATATGTTCATATAAAAGGAGGTTTATTAGATTGGCTAACATGACGCAGGGGATAAAAAGTTCCACAGTGGCCATCTGTAAGCTCTGGAGAGCCATGGAAGTCAGCAGCAGTTCATTGCAAGAAGCTGGAAGCCTAGAATGAGAGATACTAATGGTGAAGTCCTCCCCACCCTTAGCCTAGTCCAAAGGCCTGAAACATCCCCAACCTGACTACTTGAGGGTAGTTGGTATAAGTTTGAATCCAAAAACAGGAAAACCTGCAGTAAGTTATCTAAGGGAAGCAGAAGAAGAAAATGAACCTTGCTTGGGAAGTAACAGGGAGAAAGAAAGTTTCCCTCTTCTAATTGTTTCATCCAGGCCCCCAACCTATTGGTTGTTGTTGTCCATATTCAGGGTAGGTCGTCCCCCATTCACTTTGCTCATCCATATGCCAGTCCTCTCTGTAAATACCCTCACAGACACATCCAGAAGTATGTTTTACCAATTCTCCAGGCATTCTTCCATCCAGTCAAGTAAACACCCAAAATATTAACCATTGTAGAATCCCCAGACCATCTCCTGGTTAATTGGGTCAAGTAACACATGGATATAGCCTCAGAAAACTATCAGTAGAGATGCTGGCAATCCAAGACTGGAAAGTTTTACAGTCTTCACAGGCATGTAGTCATTTAAATAAGTATCATAAAATAACCTTGCTTTGGAAAAAGGATGTCATATATCTCCCAGCAATTGACCATGATGCCATAGCAGAAGTGAGTTGTCTGAATTTGAACTGCTGTAGGGGTAACGAAATCCAGCATATTCCCATCTCAAACTCCACAGACATTTCACCATACACCATGCCCTAATTTACTGATTACAGATGAAGAAGCTACAGAAACTACACTATGGTTTTTAGCTAGAATCAAAGCCAGATTTAACAAACCAACAACCTAAGACACATTTTTCAGGTGGAATCTGCTTCCTAAGAAGGCTATTCCATAAATGTAGAGTTAAATGATGTGCCAGACATGCACATCTCAATGTAAGAATGGAAGAAATATGAAAAATGAGATATGATGCCTCCAAATAACATCTGTACAACAGATTACAAAGAAATTGAAATAGGAAATTAATGGTAATTTAGAAGAATGACTATAGAAAAGCTGAAATCCAAAAGAATGTAAATATTTAAATGAAATTTGTTTGGAATACAATGCAGGATATGAATGAGAAACTTAGCAAAGAGATTTTAAGGAAGAACCAGTCAATCGTGGAAATGAAGAGCACAATAAGTCAAATGAAAAATATAGTTGAAAGCTTCAGCAATAGACTATATCAAGTGAAAGAAGAATATAAACTTGAAGGTAAATCTTTCAAAATATCCCATTTACACCTAAAAAAAAGAACATTCAAGATAATCTTTGGGACACCATTAAATAAGTGGACATTCTCATCTTTGTAATACCCAAGCATTATCAGTAGAGTAAGCCATCAAATCATGAAGATGAACAAGAAAGGAAGTAAAGACCAAATATTCAAAAGAAGTAGAAGAAAATGATCAAAATAACAGGAATAAACCCTTGGCTATCAATAATGAGCTTGAATGTAAACAGGCTAAATTCTCCAATTAAAAGATAGCTAGGCTGAATACATCAAAAAGCCAGATCTAACAATATTGTTCCTAAATTTGTTCATTTCACAAGTAAAAACATACAGACTGAAAGTGAAATAATGGAAAATGATGTTCCAAGCAAGTGGAAGCCTAAAGCTAACAGAAGTAGCAACATTTACATCTCACATAGTAGACTTTAAGATAAAATCTGTAAGGACAAAGGAAGTCACTATATAATAATTCAACAAGAAGATATAATGATGATAAATATATGTGTACCTGATGTCAGAGCAACTAGTTTTATAAAATAGACAGTATTAGACCTAAAGGGATAGAGAGTGCAATACCATAATGGGGAATTTCAGCACCCCACTTTAATCAATGGACAAATCATTCAGACCCTCCCCCCAAAATCAACAAACATCAGAGTTAAAAGTCAACAAATAACTTGACAATAAACACAGAACATTCCATTTAACAGCTGCGAAGTATACATTCTTTCCATCAACTCATGGAATGTTCTCTAGAATAGACCATATATTAGGCCCCAAAACAATTCTAAATAATTCTTTCTAAAATAAAAGTATATCCTGTACCCTTTCTGCTCACCATGGGGAAAAACTAGAAGTCAGCAACAAAATAAGTTAGAGAAATTATACAATTGCATGACCACTGAGCAATGCACATTTGAATGAACAGTGGTTTGTCAAGGAAGTCAGAAGAAAAATATTAAAATTTGTAGAAACAAATGAAAATGAAAACAGCATACCATAACTTGTGGTATACAACAAAACCAATATTAATGGGGAATTTTACAGCAATAGTGCCTACATTTTAAAAAATCCAAATAACCTTACAGTGCATCTCAATGATCTAGAAAAGATAGTACAAACCATGTTCCAAATTAGAAGGAAAAATATAACAAAGATCAGAAGAGAAATAAATGTAAAAGAGACTAAAAGGGAAGTACAAGAGATGAATGAAATCAAGAGTTGGTATTTTAAAAAGGTGAATAAAGTCAACAAACCTTTAGCTAGACTAACCAAGAAAAAAAGACCCAAATAAAATGAGAGATGAAAAAGAAAACATTACAAGCAGTAGCACAGGAATACAAAGGATCATTAGACATTATGAAAAACTATATGCTAACACTTAAAAAATGAGAAGAAATGAACAGATTTCGAGACACTTGTAACCTATCAAAACTAAAGACTTAAAAAACCTGCATAGTCTACTAACAATGAGACTGAATGAGTACTAAAAGTTTCCCAACAAAGAAAAATCCAGGACTGGATAGCTTTATGACTGAATTGCCAAATTTTTATAAAACTAAAATCAAGTTTCAAATTAGTTCATAGGATTGAAAGGGAGGAAACTTTTATAAACTCATTCTAGGAGGCCAGTGTTATTCTGTTTTCAAAAAAAGATAAGGACGTGACAAGAAGAAATAAAGCTGTGTAGACCAATATCCCTGATGAACAAAGATGCAAACAACCTCAATAGAATAATAGCAAACAGAATTGAACAGCACATCAAAAAGATCATTTACCATGCAACATTTTTTGAAAGCCATCTGACAATATTAGTTGAATTAAAGCACATGTACCTTTACACCACTTTGCTATCCTGAAAATGTCACATGGACATAACACAAACATATAAAAGAACATGCTTACAAATACAAATTCACAGCTGATATTTATTATCGAATATGACCGACCATACTGTTTGTTTATAGCTGGATTGTGTTCTAATTAAGCTAGTGAAATTACTGGTTGGTTAGGTTCCATGCCATGCTAATGGCTATTATTTTTAATATCACTCCAGTATGTAACATGGATACATGTATACTTGCATATGTGTGTGGTTTGAAGTGGAAAAAAAAACCATTGTAGACAAGCTAAATATCCATTAGCAAAGGAGAAAAGGTCAAACAAATGATACAACCATATTGTGAAACATTTTGTAGTCATTTAAAAGTTGTTATTGTTAAAAAAAAAAAAAGCTAAAAGTTGTAGCAGAACTGGTGTTTGCCAATGTGGCATTCATTCTTCCCTTTCATCATATAACAAAATGGTGGTTTTTATTGGTGTAGTGTATGTAAAATGTATCCAGTTAAACAATGACACAATGTGAACTATAGCTTTGTTTACAGTTAAAAGTGACCATGTCACCTCAGGCGTGAGAGCACACACCTATAATCCCAGGTACTCAGGAGGCTGAAGCAGGAGGATTACAAGTTTGAGGTTAGCCTCAGCAACTTAGCAAGGCCCTAAGCAACTTGGCAAGACCATGTCTCAAAATAAAAAAATAAAATGGGCTAGGGATGTGGCTTCATGGTTAAGCACTCCTGGGATCAATACCCAAAATCCAAAAACCCCAAAAAGACGAAGAAGTGACCATGTCACTAGTTAATGAACTATTGATAGTGTAAGTGAAAGTTGCTAGATATATTTTATGAGAAATCGCTTCAAACTTATGAGGTTTCTCATGTTTCTGGTCATAAGGAGTAAATGAGTCCAGGATTTTGCCCTTATTTTAGACAATTAGAAAAAGACAACATTTAGAAAAAATTTCAGATATTGGATAATAGGAAGATCCAGGTCATGGTCCCTGAAAGAAAAGCAATAAAGTGAGCTTTACCACACTCAAGTTTTCTTCTTGTAGACAGTTTATGGACTATTACACAGGGAGGACCATCCCACACATACACATACACGGAAAACATTGCAACTTCCCAAGGAAAAGAGACCAAAATTCAAGGAAACTTTAATTTTGGCATAGAATTTCAAGAGGAAGGAGATACACAGAGTAAGATAGATATATGTATAGTGATCTCTAAATTAATAACAATGGAAATATGAATGGCAGGGTACATTTCCATGAGGCTAGACAAGATCAGCTTCCCAGGGAAAGAAGAGTTTCCAGGAAGAAGACAATTTCTAGAGGTCACAGTAGGCTATAAATCATTATGGTTCCCATCAGCCAGAGAGGAAACATGGAGAAAGCATCTTGAATACTTGTAAATGGATAGGAGAGACCCCAAAGATACCAGGCCTTGGAAATGGAGCCAAGTTAGCCCTAGAGCAAAGACCACTAAACACTCTGAAAGAACTCAAGCCTCAAAAGAAGTAAACTGAACAAATAACTGCTAGTGAGAACATAATCCAACAATACTTTTTAAAAATACTAAAAAATCCAGCAACCAACAATGTATAATCCACAACATCCAACTTCTGATAAAACATTACACATAGGGGAGAGAATTATGACCCATAAGCAGGACAAATATCTCACAATAGAAACAGACTCGGAAATGAAGATAAGATGGAATTGGCAGACAAAGATATTAAAACAGGTAATATAAGTTATACTTCTGTGTTCAAAGATGTAAAGAAACATGAATATAATGGATGAACAATGGAAGTTACAAATGTAGACAAAAGAACTTGTAAAGACCATAAGTAAAATGCTCAAAATATTTTATTGGATATGATTAATAGAAGTTCAGAGAGTGCAGAAGAAATATTATTATACTTAAGGCATAACAGAATTTACCTAACTGCATTAAGAGAAAGAGCAAAAAATAAGTCTTTGTGACTTACAGGAATATTAAATTAGCAATAGTATATGCATAATGGATGTTTCACAAATAGATGAGAAAGATTAGGATTGAAAAAATTTGAAAAATAACAACTCAACATTTTTTAATATTTGAATTCTCTAAACAAAGAATACAGAATCTCAATGAACCTTGAGCAAGATACACACACACACACAAATACAAATCAAACCACCCCAGAATTGTTACTGAAAACTAGAAAATTGACCAACTTGAAAAAGATATCATACATAGAGAAAAAAAAAGACATTATACAGATATAGAGAGTAAAGTTAAGAATTTTTACAGATTTCATGTAACTCTAAAGACTATATCAACTTTCAGTTGTGGAAAGGAAAAAGGAAATAAAGCCTGTCTACCTTGAATTTTTGGTTCTTTGAAATTATCCTTTAAAAGGGAAGAATAAATAAAAAATTTTTTCTGGGTAAACAAAAGCTGATATAATTATACAGAATCAGGTCTGCATTGTGTAAACTGTTAATATGAAATTATTCAGGCAAAAGGAGAATGTCACTTGTAAATGTACATCTACACAAGGCAATGAAGAATGCTGGGAGAAGTATGTAAGTAACATATAATGGGCATGTACAAAATACTTTCCCCTAATTTTAAGGTCTTTAATGGAAAATTGACTATTAGAATCAAAATTTAGTGTGTGCTTTATAACATGTAGAACTGAAAATGTGTAATAATAATAGCACAAAGGACAGGAAGAGGAAATAGAAATACTACTGTAGGACTTTCAAAGTATATGTGGAGTATTATGGCATTATTTAAAGGCAGATTATAATAAGTCAAAGATGCATATTTTAAACTGTTGAGCAGTGCCAGCAAATGGAAAAATGTGAGTCACATAGATAATTTGAAATTTTCTAATACCTATATTAAAAACCTAAAAGGAAACAGATACAATTAATTTTACTTTTTTAAATTTAACACACTACATTCAAAACATTATCATTTCAATATATGATCAACACAAAAAAACAATGGAACATCTTTATTTTTCATACTAAGACTTTGAATTCTGGTGTACATCTCAATTTAAATTTTCATTAGAAATACATTATATATACAGCTGAGTATATATATACAGTATATATACTCAAATTATGTACTTGGAATTTTCTAAAAGCTGAGTCAAATATCAGTTGTTTTACTTATATTGAAATTAATGAAAATTAAACACATTGGACTTGCTGTTTTATCTCTGACACTTAAAAAGCTTGGAAATTGTTTCTGTCATTCTTATAAGAAGATACAACCTTGAAGTCTGAAAATCAATTATGTCTCTTGGAATCATCAGAGAATGAGGTTGTAGGGTAAAGTGCCACAGTAAAATCTGGTGAGAAGCTAATACAGAGAATCACAGACAAGATTCACTTACACAGAGCAGAATCTTCTACAGCCATAAACTGATAGAAACCATGAAATAGCAATGTTGATGAACTGCTGGAGACTGAGTGCAATCTAATGTGAGGAAGAAACTACTGAGGTCAGAGTCTTACAGAGGCCTCCATATTTTCATGGGTCTTAGCTCCAGAAACCCTATTGGGTCTTCAGGGTAAAAAGTTGAGAAAAAAATTTCCTCTTGTCTCTTCTGACAGGTGAGAGGGAAAGTAACCATTTTGGAATAAGCCAAAACTTTCTCCATAATGAAGTACTACTATCCAGGGGCACAGACATTACCAGAACCTTATCCAACCTAGAGAAAAGGATATTCACCCAACTTCAGTCGCCTCTAGCCTTCCTGCCTTACCTAAGAGGAGGCTACATGGTGTTCACAGCCTAGAGAGATTAAGATTTAATCACGAGATTATAGATATTTCTCCCTCATATTTTATCACCATATCAATAGGGCTTAAGTATAATAACAGCAGATTATAACTGGAAGAGCCTCAAGGCACAGCCGATATTTAAGGAGGAAAGACAAGAACTTGGAGGAATTTGAAGCCTCTGACACTTACAGCAAACACCAAATGGCCCAAATCCTGTCCATATTAAAAAAAAAAAAAAACAGGAAAAGTAAAACTAAAGGCATTTTGCCGTAGTTTCTGTTACCCAAAATACCACATCTGGCTTTCAGCAAAATTACAAGACACACACCCAATTTTTTTTAATAATCTAAAGAGACAAAGCATACATATAACCAGACTCGGGCATGACAAATTTTGGAATTATCAAAGTTAATTTAAAATATTATGACTATAGGTTAAAGATTCTATTGGAAAAAGTATAAAACATGCAACAACATATGGGGCATGTAAGCAGGGAGATAGAAACTCTAAGAAAGAATCAAAAGGAAATGCTAAAAATCAAAAACCTATAAATGAAATGAAGAATGTCTTTTATGGACTCATCAGGAAACTGGACACAGATAAGCAAGAAACAGTGAGTTGGAAGATAAATCAGTGTTCTACCTATAAATTTCTGATATTGGAAAAGTTATGGTATGCACTCAGTGTAAATATAAGAATTTCTTGGGGATAATCATATCTCTAGGGTCTTGATTTATAAGTATATTTTAAAATTTTAAAGTAAATAATAGAAGATACTAGAAAAATATTTACTGCAACTTCTTTCTTTTGTTCCTTTCATATCCATTATTAACAAGATCTTTGTTCAAAAAATGGGGTGGGGGGATTTCATATATCTTGCCTATTTAAGTGGTTCACAACACAAATATTTTGAATTGTATTGATAATAAGGAAATAGTTTGTTCTACATCAGGACACTAGGAACCTAATTTCTACAAATTTCTCATCTGTTTTTGCCTACTGCATCACCACATTTGGCCCTCTATTTTTTTTTTCTTTTGGGCCAACAAGCTAGAAAGAAATGGTAAAGGATTAAACAAAAAACAACATATGTTAATTACCTCAGTTTCTATTACCCAGTATTTTACATCTGGCTTAAAACAACAATATTACAAGTCATTTAATGGCAAGAACAAAATGATCTGAATATGCAATGTAAGCAATAAAAACAAGATTCATGGCACAATATTTGTTCTTATTAAACTGGGAATTTAAAATAACTAATTGATATTCTAAGGACTCTTATGGAAAAATGGACAAAATGTAAGATTAGATAATAGAAAACATGTAAGATTAGATAATGGAAACCAGGACAGTATCAAAAGAAGTAAAAAACATAATTGAAGACTACTTCAATTGAGTTTATCAGAGAATGGAGCAGAAGATAAATTTGAAATAAAAGTATCAAGAATTTTCCAAGAGAGGGAGGCTGCGTTCCTTGTTGCTCCGTAACTCTGGTTTCAAGCTGAGGATATCTGTTTCTTGGTGAGGCAGTTTTTGCTGCTTATAGATCCCCTGCTGTTTACACCACTTGTCTACCATGATCGCCTGCAGTCTGCCAGCATATGGACGCCTTTTTTGAATGCAGATTGGTCACTGTCTGATGCCTATCATTTGCCATTTGCCTGCCTCTTGCCAATCCATCGCCTGCCTTACACCTATCCATCATCCACCGCACAAAGTTCACCTCCCAATTGTTCGACAACAATCAGCAAAATGATCTCCGGCTGCCAGTGAAGTGCCAGCTGCCTGCTGTTGCCTGGAAGTTCACTGTGACAGTACCTGTCACTGGGAACCCAGACTGACTGATTGCACCTGGCCTCCAGGATACCTCAACCACACCAAATACACCCGACCTCCAGGACCCCTGCATGACCAGCCACACCCCACCTCCAGGACCTCCAGCTGGCCACCTCCACACCCCAAGCTGCAGTTCCCCATTTGCCAACACATTTCGAAGCCAGAGCAGCCATCATGGATAATCCTGGAAGTCTTAGCTCTGATATTTAGGTGGGGCAAATTCCATCCTGAGATGTCTGCTGGAGTCTTGAAGCTCATTGTCAGGTACCTCTCATGCATCAGGCTACTGAAGACTGGGAGGTTTGAATACTATATGACTGTTATACTGTAGATTTTTTTTCTCCTTATTGAACAATTTTAAGTTTTTATTTCTTTACTTTTCTTCCTCTCTTTTCCATTTGTTTACCTGTTCCCTCAGAGTCTCTTTCTCCCTTTTTTCATGCTAACATCCAATTTCTTTTGACTACACTCTCACCCTTTCTATTATCTAGAACTTCTGCATATTCTTTTCTTATCCCATTAACAGCTACATCCTACATCCCTCTAAATCCTCTTTGTCTTCCATTAGAAACAGGCGACCTTATTGCAAATCTGTTTGGTATATGAAGATAATTTTTGAACTCATTCTGTATATTATGACAATATTGTTATTGTCTTCATAGGGGCTATTTGGTCTAGGATTGCATAGTGTCTGAATTGGGCACTACTAATATTCACTTCCCCTTAAAGAAAGGGTTTTGGAAACCTATAGGGCAACTATAAGCCTATAGAGGGAAATCTGCAATACCCCAGATCTGCACTGCTAGAGGAGAAGATACATGAACAACATGAAAAAACAAGGGAAGAAAATGATCCCAACAAATCTACATTCTAAATTAATAGATCCAATGACATATGGAAGAATAAATGTCAGAAAAGGACTTCACATTATACATGATTAAGATGATTCACGAAGCAAAGCATGAGATAAGAGAGCAAATGCAGGCAATGAATGATAATACCAATAAGCAGTTGAAAGAGCAACTGCAGGAAGCAAAAGATCATTTCAACAAAGAGAGATTCTCAAAAAAACCAGAACACCAAATGCACAAAATCACAACAGATACACACGAAGGCACAATTTAATGAAAATGCCTAACATTCAAAATAAAAAAAGGATTTTGAAGGTCGTGAGAGAAAAGCATCGGATTACATATGGGGGAAACCAACACGAATAGCAGCAAACTTCTCAACCCAGACTCTAAAAGCTAGAAGGGCCTGGAACAACATATTTCAAGCTCTGAAATTACATGATTGTCAACCAAGAATCCTATACCCAGCAAAACTAACCTTCATATTTGAGATGAAATAAAATCCTTCCATGATAAACAAAAGTTAAAAGAATTTTAAAAAAGAAAGCCTGCACTACAGAATGTTCTCAACAAAATATTCCATGAGGAGGAAATGGAAAACGACAATGTAGGTCAGCAAAGGGAGGAACTACCTTAGAGAAAAACCACTCAAAGGAGAAACAATGCCAAATTAAAGACCAAAAATAAGCCAAATGACTGGGAATACAAATAATATCTCAATAATAACCCTGAATGTTAATGGTCTAAACTCATCAATCAAAAGACATAGACTGGCAGAATGGATTAAAAAGAAAGACCCAAAAATATGCTGCCTGCAAGAGCTTCATCTCATAGAAAAAGACATCCATAGACTAAAGGTGAAAGGATGGGAAAAAACCTACCATGCACATGAACTCAGTAAAAAAGCAGGGGTTTCCATCCTTATATCAGATAAAGTGGACTTCAAGCCAAAGTTAGAAGGGATAAAGAAGGACATTTCATACTGCTTAAGGGAGCCATAAATTAGGAAGACATAATGATAGTAAATATTTATACCCCAAACAATGGTGCATTACTGTACATCAAACATTGAAGAAAGAAATTGAGGAAGACCTTAGAAGATGGAAAGATCTCCCATGTACTTGGAGAGGCAGAATTAATATTGTCAAAATGGCCATACTACCAAAAGTGCTATACAGATTCAATGCAATTCCAATTAAAATTTCAATGATGTACCTTACAGAAATAGAGCAAGCAATCATGAAATCCATCTGGAAGAATAAGAAACCCAGAATAGCTAATGCAATCCTTAGCAGGAAGAATGAAACAGGGGGTGTCGCCATACCAGAACTTCAACTATACTACAAGGCAATAGTAACAAAAACTGCATGGTATTGGTACCAAAAGAGACAGGCAGATTAATGGTACAGAATAGAGGACATGGATACAAACCCAAATAAATAAAATTTTCTCATACTAGACAAAGGTGCCAAAAATATGCAATGGAGAAAAGATAGCCTCTTCAACAAATGGTTCTGGGAAAATTGGAAATTCATATGCATCAGAATGAAACTAAACCCCTATCTCTCACTGTGCACAAAACTCAACTCAAAATGGATCAATGACCTCAGAATCAGACCAAAGACCCTGTATCTTATTGAAGAAAAAGTAGGTCCAAATCTTCAACATGTTGGCTTAGGATCAGACTTCCTTAACAGGACTCCCATAGCACAAGAAATAAAAGCAAGAATCAGTAAATGGGATAGATTCAAACTAAAAAGCTTTCTCTCAGCAAAGGAAATTCTCAGCAATATGAAGAGTGAACCTACAGAGTTGGAGAAAATATTTGTCACTCATAATTCAGATAAAGCAATAATTTCCAGAATATATAAAGAACTCACAAAACTCTACACCAAGAATGCAAATAATCCAATCAACTAATGGGCTAAGGAAATGTACAGACACTTCACAGGAGAAGATGTACAAGCAATCAACAGATATATGAATAAATGTTCAACATTTGTCATAATAAGAGAAATGCAAATCAAAACTACCCTAAGATTCCATTCCACCACAATTAGAATGGTGATTATCATGAATAAAAGCAGCAATAAGTGTTGGCAAGAATGTGGGGAAAAAGGTACACTCATACATTGCTGGTGGGGCTGCAAATTAGTGCAGCCACTCTGGAAAGCAGTGTGGAGATTCCTCAGAAAGCTTGGAATGGAACCACCATTTGACCCAGCTATCCCACTCCTTGGCCTATACCCAAAGGGCTTAAAATCAGCATACTACAGAGATACAGTCACATCAATGTTCATAGCCGCTCAATTCACAACAGCATAGCGAGATTGTTGAACCAACCTAGATGTCCTTCAATTGATGAATGGATAAAGAAACTGTGATATATATATATAATGGAATATTACTCAGCTATAAAGAATAATAACATTATGGCATTTGCGGGCAAGTGGATGAAATTGGAGAATATCATGCTAAGTGAGATAAGCCAATTTCAAAAAACCAAAGGATGAATGTTCTCTCTGATAATCAGATGATGACACATAGTGAGGGGTGGGAAGCAGTAAAAATGGAGGAAGGAGGGACTGTATAGAGGGAAAAGAGAGGTGGGAGTGGTGGGGGAAGGAAAAAATAACAGAATGAATCAAACACCATTACCCTATGTAGATGTATGATTACACAAATGGTATGCCTTTACTTCGCATAGAAACAGAAACAACATGTATCCCATTTGTTTACAATAAAATAAATTTTAAAAAAAGCTTCACTAAAAAACTGCTAGAGTTAATATTAATAAACAAATTTTGCAAAGTATCAGGTTACAAAATCAACATACAAAACTTATTATCTTTCCTATATACTAAAAATGAATCTGCTGAGAAATAAATCAGGAAAAGAAACACATGAACAATTGCATCAAAAGTAAATAAATAAAATACTTAGGAATAAGTCTAACCAAGGAGGTGAAAGACTTGTACAATGAAAACTAAGGAACACTAAAGAAAGAAGATGGAAAATCTTCCCATGTTCATGGATAGGCAGAATTAATATTGTTAAAATGGTCATACTACCAACAGTGACATACAGATTCAATGTCATTTCCATCAAAATAACAATGACACCATTACAGAAATAGAAAAAAAATCCTGAAATTTATTTAGTAGAATAAAAGACCCAGAATAACCACAGCAATTCTAAGCCAAATAAAGCAATGCTGGAGTCTCCACAATACCTGACTTCAAATCATACTACAGAGTTACAGGTACAAAAACTGCTTGATACTGGCATAAAACAGATACATAGATCAGTGGTATGAAACAGAAGACCCAGAGACAAAACCACACATCTACAGTCATCTGATCTTTAACAAAGGTGCTAAAAACATACACTGGAGAAAGGGCAATACTTTTAACAAATGGTGGTGGGAAAACTGGTTATTCATATGTGTAAAAATGAGACCAGACCTTAATCTCTCACTCTTCACAAAATTCAACTCATAATGGATCAAAGACCTAGGAATTATATCAGAAACTATGGAACTCTTGGAAGAAAATGTATGGTCCAGCATAAGGCACAGGCAAAGACTTTTTCTACGCAACCCCTAAAGGTCAGTAAATAATGCCAAGAGTAACTAATGGGATGGCATCAAATAAGAAAGCTTCCGTACAGCAAAGGAAACAATTAAGAATGTGAAGAGAGAATCTCCAGAATGGAATAAAACCTTTACTGTTTACACTTCTGTCAGAGTTATATATTAGAATATATAAAGAACTCAAAAAATTTTAAATAAAAAAAACAATTACAAATGGGCAAATGAATTAGACACTCCTCAGAAAAAGATAAGAATGGCCAACAAATATATAAAAAATGTTCAACATCCTTAGCAATTACGGAAATACAAATCAAAACTATGCTGAGCTGGGCACAGTGGTGCACACCTGTAATCTCAGTGACTCAGGAGGCTGAGGCAGGAGGATTGTGAGTTCAAAGCCAGCCTCAGCAAAAGCAAGGCACTAAGCAACTCATGAAGACTCTAAATAAGATAAAAATAGGAATGGGGATGTGGCTCAGTGGTCAGTTGCATGCCTCTGAGTTCAATCCCTATACCCAAAAAACAAACAAATAAAAACTACACTGAGATTTCATCTCACACCACTCAGAATGTCAGACATCAAGACTTTAAATAATAGAATAAAATTTAACCCCTATCTCTCACCCTGCACAAAAATCAATGGGAAGTAGATCAAAGATCTAAGAATTAGAACAGAAACCTTGCACATACTAGAAGAAAATGTAGGTCCAACACTTCAACATATTGTTCAGGAACTGATTTCCTTAACAACACTTCTAAAGTGTAAGAAATAAAATCAAAAATCAATAAATGGGATAGCATCAAACTCAAATGCTTCTTCACAGCAAAGGAAGCAATCAAGAGTGTGAAGGGAGAGCCTACAGAATGGGTTAAAATCTTTGCCACTTGCACCTCAGTTAGGGCATTAATTTTCAGGATATGCAAAGAATTCAAGAAACTTAACACCAAAAATAAATAAATTAATTAAAAACCCCAATAAATAAATGAGCAAAGAATCTGAACAGACCCTCCTCAAAAGAAGAAATACAAAAGGTCAAAATACATATGAAAAAATGTTAAAATCTCTAGCAATTACAGAAATGCAAATTAAAACTACAGAGATTTCATCTCACTCCAGTCAGAATAGTAAGAATCAAGAATACAAGAAATGATAAATATTGGTGAGGATGTGGTGGAAAGATTTCCCTCACACATTGTTGGTGGGACTGCAAATTTGTGCAACCACTCTGAAAAGCAGTATGGAGATTCCTCCAAAAACTAGAAGTAGAACCATCATTTGAACTTATCCCACTCTCCAGCATACATTCAAAGGAATTTCTGGGACATATCATTTTGTTGTTTTGTTTTGTTTTTTGGTTTGTCTGTTTTTGAGTTGATTAGGACATCACTAAATTGCTGAGACTGGCTTTTATTTTTTAATTTTAAAATTTTTTTCATACATGTATATAGGGTAATAATGTCTGTCTCATCCTTCCCATCCCCACTGCCCCAACCACTTCACTCCCCTCTGCATAATTCAAAGTTCCATCATTCTTCTGTATCCACCCCCCACTATGGACCAGCATCTGCTTATCAGAGAAAAAATTCGGCCTTTAGATTTTGGGGATTGACTTATTTCACTTAGCATGATATTCTCTAGTTCCATTTACCAGAAAATGCCTTAATTTTACTCTTCTTTAAGGCAGAGTGACATTCCATTTGTATCTGTGCCGTATTTTGTTTATCCATTCACCTGTTGAAGGACATCTATGTTGGTTCCATAGTTTAGTCATGGTGAATTGAGTTGCTGTAAACATTGATGTGGCTGTGTCATTGTAGTATGCTGATATTAAGTCTTTGGGGTATAAACTAAGGAGTGGGGTTGCTGGAACAAATGGTGGCTCCATTCCAAGTTTTCTAAGAAATCTCCATAATGCTTTCCATAATAGTTGCACTGATCTACAGTCTCACCAACAATGTATAAGTGTACCTTTTTCCCCATATCCTCACCAACACTTACTGTTGCTTATATTCTTGATAATTGCCATCCTGACTGGAGTGAGATAAAATCTTAGAGTAGTTTTGATTTGAATTTCTCTAATTGCAAGAGATGATGAACATATTTTCATATATTTGTTAATCAATTGTATATTTTCTGTGCAGTGTCTGTTCAGTTCCTTAGTCTATTTATTGGTTGGGTTATTTGTATTTTTGGTGTTAAGTTTTTTGAGTTCTTTATATATCCTGAATATTAGTGCTATGAGGTGCGTGTGGTAAAGATTCTCTCCCATTCTGTAGACTCTCTCTTCACATTATTGATTGTTTCCTTTGCTGAGAAGAAGCTTTTTAGTTTGAATCCATCTCTTTGATTGATTCTTGATTTAACATTTTGTACTTTAGATGTCTTGTTAAGGAAATCAGATCCTAGAGTGACATGGTATAGACTCAGACCTAGTTTTTCTTCTATTAGGCCCAGGACCTCTGTTCTGGTGCCCAAGTCTCTGATCCACTGTAAGTTGAGTTTCATGCAGGGTGAGAGATAAAGGTTTAATTTCATTTCTTTACATGTGGTTTTCCATTTTTTCTCAGCACCATTTGTTGAATAGGCTATCTTTTCTACAGTGAATGTTTTTGGCATCTTTGTCTATTATGAGATAACTGTATTTATGTGGGTTTGTCTCTGTGTCTTCTATTCTGTAACATTGATCTACATGTCTGTTTTGGTGCCAATGCCAAGCTACTTTTATTACTATATGTCTATAGTATAGTTTGAGGTCTGGTATTATAATGCCTCCTGCTTCACTCTTCTTACTAAGGGCTGCCTTGGCTATTCTGGGTCTCTTATTTTTCCAAATGAATTTCATGATTGCTTTTTCTAGATTCATGAAGAACATCATTAGAATTTTAATAGGAGTTGCATTGAATCTGTGTAGCACTTTTGGTAGTATGGCCATTTTGACACTGTTAATACGGCCTATACAAGAACATAGGAGATTTTTCCATCTTCTAAGGTCTTCTTCAATTTCTTTGTTAGTGTTCTGTATTTTTTATCTTAGAGGTCTTTCACCTCTTTTGTCAGATTGATTCCCAAGTGTTTTGTTTATTTTTTTTGAGGTGGTGTTTTTTATTTCTCTTTCAGTGGATTCAGTACTAATGTACAGGAATGCATTTGATTTATGGGTATTGATTTTATATCCTGCTACTTTGCTCATTCATTTATCAGTTCTAGAATTTTTTGTTGGAATTTTTTGCATCTTCTAAATATAGAATCATATCAGCAAATAGTGATATTTTGGGTTCTTCTTTACCTATTTGTATACATTTAATTTCTTTCTTCTGTCTAACTGCTCTGGTCAGAGTTTCAAGAACAATGTTGAATAAAAGTGGTGAAAGAGGGAATTCTTGTCTTGTTCCAGTTTTTAGAGGGAATGCTTTCAATTTTTCTCCATTCAGAATCATTGGCCTTGGGTTTAGCATATGTGACTTTAATGATGTTGACATATGTTCCTACTATCCCTAGTTTTTCTAGTGTTTTGAACATGAAGGTGTGCTGTATTTTGTCAAATGCTTTTCCTGCATCTATCATAATTTTTGTTTTTAAGTCTACTGGAGTGGTGAATTACATTGATTGATTTCCATATGGGGAACAAACCCTGCATCCCTGGGATGAATCCCATTTGATCATGTTGTACTATCTTTTTAATATGTTTTTGTATGTGCTTTGCCAGAATCTTATTGAAAATGTTTGCATCTATGTTCTTCAGGGATATTGGTCTTGTTCTGAAGTTTTCTTTCTCTGATGTGTCTTTGTCTGGTTTTGGTATCAGGATGATATTAGCCTCATAAAATGAGTTTGGAAGGGTTTCCTCCTTCAAGTTCATGGAATAATTTGAGGAGTATTGGTGTTAATTCTTCTTTGAAGGTCTGGCAGAACTCAGCTGAGAATCCATCCAGTTCTGGGTTTACTCAACTGGTAGGATTTTTTTTTTGTGGTGCTGGGGATTGAACCCAGGACTTTGTGCTTGCAATACAAGCATTCTGTCAAATTGAGCTGTATCCCCAGCCCCAACTGGCAGACTTTTAATGGCATTTTCTATTTCATTACATGTAATTGTTCTGTATAAATCATGTGTGACCTCCTGATTCAGTTTAGGTAGGTCATTTCTCTAGAAATTTGTCAATGTCTTCAATATTTTTTTTATTTTATTGAAGTATACATTTTCAAAATACTTTATAATTATCTTCTATATTTCAGTTGTGTTCATTGTGATATTTCCTTTTTCATCATATATTTTAGTAATTTGGGTGTTCTCTCTTTTTCTTTTCCTTAGTGTGCCTAGGGGTTTATCAATTTTATTATTTTTTTTCAAAGAATCAACTTTTTGTTTCTTTTGTTTCAATTTCATTGAGTTCAGTTCTGATTTTACTTATTTTCTGTCTTCTACTGTTTTGGGTATTCATTTGTTCTCATTTTCTAGGGAATTTGAACCTAATGTTAGGTAATTTATTTGTTGGCTTTTTATTATTTTAATAAATGAGCTCAATGCAATGAAGTTTCCTCTTAGTACTGCTTTCATAGTGTCTCAGGAATTTTGGTTTGTTTTATCAGTATTCTCATTTACCTCTAAGTATTCTTTCATTTCATCCTTGATTTCTTCTACTATTCATTCATCATTCAATATTGTATTATTTAGTCTCCATATGTTAGAATAGCTTCTATATTTTATTTTATCATTGATTTCTAATTTCAGTCCATTTTGATCTGATAGAATGCAGGACTTTATCTCCATTTTTTAAAATTTACTAAGCATTTCCTTGTGGCATAAGATATGGTCTATTTTAGAGAAGGATTCATGTGCTGCTGAGAAGAACGTGTATTCCCTCATTGATGGATGAAATATTGTATATATGTCTGTTAAGTCTAAGTTATTGATTGTATTATTGAGTTCTATAATTTCTTTATCTAAATTTTGTTTATATCTATCCAGTAGTGAGAGAAATGTGTTAAAGTCACCCAGTATTATTGTGCTGTGGTCTGTCTGATTCTTAAAATTGTGAAGGATTTGTTTGACACACATAGATGTTCCATTGTTTGGGGCATAAATATTTACAATTGTATGTCTTGTTGATATATAATTCACCTCAGTGGAATAAAATGACCTTCTTTGTCCCTTCTGATTAGCTTTGGCTTGAGGTCCACTTTATCTGCTTGTTTACAATCCATATTAGTGATTTTTTTCCCATCCTTTCACATTCAGTCTGAGAATATCTTTGCTTATGAGGTGAGTCTCTTGAAGACAGAAGATTGTTGGTTCTTCTTTTTTAATCCTACCAGCAAGTCTATTTCTTTTGTATGAGTTTAGGGTATTAGCATTCAAGGTTATTACTGATACGTGATTTATATTCCCAGTCATTTTGGTTTATTTCTGGCTTTTAATTTAATTTCTCCTTTGATTATTTCTTTAGGTAGTTCCTCCCTTTGCTGGTTTTCACTTTATTTTTTAACTTCATCCTCATGAAATATTTTGTTGAGAATGTTCTGTAGTGAAGTCTTTCTAATCATGAATTATTTTAACCTCTGTTTATCATGGAAGGTTTTATTTCATCCTCAAATCTGAAGCTTAATTTTTCTGGATATAAAATTATTGGTTGACATCCATTTTGTTTCCACGCTTGATATATGTTGTTCCATTACCTAGCTTTGAGTGTCTGAGTTGAGAAATCAGTTGAGATCTTAATTGGTTTTCCCCTTATACATGATTTCCTTTTTTTCTCTCACAATCTTTAAGATTTTATCCTCATTCTGTATTTTAGTCATTTTCATTATAATGTGCCTTGGTGTTGGTCTGCTGTAATTTTATACATTTGGAGTCCTATGAGCTTCCTGTGTTTGATTTTGCATTTTATCTTTAGGTTTGAGAAATTTTCTGATCTTGTGTAATTGAAAAGATTGTCTATTCCCTTGTTTTGTAACTCTGCTCCTTCTTCTATCCTGATAACTCTTAAATTTGGTCTTATCATGTAATCCTATAATTTTTGGAAGTCCTGTTCATGGTTTCTTACCATCTTCTCTCCATGGTCAACTTTATTTTCAATATTAAATATTTTGTCTTCATTGTCAAAGGTTCTGTCGTCCAAATGGCCTAATCTGTTGGTGATGTTTTCCATCGAATTTATAATCCAGTTTATTGATTCCTTCATTTCAAGGATTTCTGTTTGTTTTTTCACTATCTCTAACTCTTTATTGAAGTGATCTTTCCCTTCCTGCATTTTCTTTTTAATTTCACTCTTTATATCTTCCTTTACTTTGCAGATCAGATTAACTATGTACATTCTAAACTCATTCTTTGACATTTCCTTGACTGTGTTGTCAGTGAATTCTCTTATTGGGGCATTTTGGTTTGTTTGTGGCACTTCGTTCCCTTGTTTTTTCATGTTGCTTGTGCATTTTCCACCCTACTTTTATGGATCTGAGGTACTACAGATTCTACCCAGTAGACCTATATTGTTCCTGAAGATTTCAAGTACCCCACCTTTAAGAGGGTGACCAACATCAATAGCACCCAGTATACAATATACAGCCTCAAATCTAATAGCTCACACCATGGTGTCCACTGTTATAAACAGCAATGATGAGTTCAATAACTGTCCACAATATTAAAAAAATTTGCCAAAGAGATTTACAATCTCAAATTGTGGACAAAGAAAGAACAGAAACAGTACAGGATGTGATGTTCATGAGGGAGAAAGAGAGAAGCCAGAGGCAACAATCCATAGGAAGAGTGGAAAAGGAACTAACAGATATTGGCTGTTAAGTGAGAAAAGATAGAAAGGGAATCCAGGATGACAGACCAGAGTAAGAATACATTTAAAGAGAAAAAAATTAAAAATATAAGAATATACAGCAAAACTGCAAAACACTATGGATTTATCACCATCTTCAACAAATTGTTACACAGAAAATGGTGTGCTCCAAATATGGTGGAGAGAGAGGCCAGAGAAGAAAAATAAGTAAAAAATCTCAGTGGAAAATTGAACAACTGTCTCTCCCAGCATCCAAATGCTTCTCAGCCCTGTCTCTGACTTCCCACAAGACTGCCTGGCCCAGACAGGCCCTGGCAGACCCAGTCACCATCTCACCTATCTGGGCCTCAGATGTCCTACTTCAGTCATGTTCCAGTCCCAAGATCCCAATTCCACTGGAATTGGGAGAGAGATCACCAGGGATGAGCAATCCTGAAAGACAGTAACTAGATGGCAGCAACCATAACTGCCAGGAGAAAGACCCCAGGTTCAGCCAAACCCACAGGCACTCTGACACTGAACCTCCAGGTCCTGCCCACTGTCCCAAGACAAGGGCAGCTGTGCCCCAAGATGGCAGTAGGAGTAAATCTACCAGCAACTCAACCAAACCCCAGGCTCTGGCCAGCATCTCAAGTTGGATGTGACCACATACAACCAAACCTGGAGTCTCCCTAGCAGAAGACCTCTGGGAAGTGGTGGAAGCAGTAGTAGATCGGAATTGGTGGCAGCAGACAGGGGTTCAGCAGCAGCTGTATTCATCAGTGGCATTGGCATCAGGTGGGGGGACTGTGGAAGCAGTAGCAGTGGTACCCAGAGAGAAAACCTCCTGGTGACATCCAGAGAGTGGTAGCAGCTTTAGTGGCAGTGGTGTTGGCAGTATCATTGGGCAGCAGTGTAGATGGTAGCCACACCTGGAGAAAATACCTCCATGCGTTTGAGGTAGCATTGAGGTCAGCAGAACTCCAGGTGACCATGACAGCTTTGACAGCAGCAGCGGTACCTGGAGATGATTTCCGTATGTTGAACCAATGTTGCATTCCAGGGATGAACCCACTTGATCATGTTGCACTATCCTTTCAATATGTTTTTTTTATGAGATTTGACAACATTTTATTGAGAATTTTTGCATCTATGTTCATCAGGGATATTGGACCGAAGTTTTCTTTCCTTGATGTGTCTGTCTGGTTTTGGTATAAGGGTAATACTAGCCTCATAGAATGAGTTTGGAAGGGTTCCCTCCTTTTCTATTTCATGGAATAATTTGAAGAGTATTGGTTTTAATTCTTCTTTGAAAGTCTTATAGAACTTGACTGAGAATTCATTTGGCCATGGGTTTTTTTTGTTTGTTTGTTAAGCTTTTGATATTGTCTTCTCTTTCATCGCTTCAATTTGATCTGTTTAAATTGTGTATGTCCTCCTGCATCAGTTTGGGTAGATCATATGTCTCTAGAAATTTGTTGATATCTTCAAGTTTTTCTATTTTATTTGAGTATAAATTTTCAAAATAGTTTCTACTTACCTAATTATCTTATCTGTCTTATTCTCCATCATAATTCCTTTTTCTTCATGAATTTTAGTAATTTGAGTTTTCTTTCTCTTTCTCTTTGTTAGTATAGCTAAGGGTTTGTCAATATTACTTTTTCAAAGAACCAACTTTTTGCTTTATCAATTTTTTTCAATTTTTCCTTTTGTTTCAATATTATTGATTTCAGTTCTGATTTTAATTATTTTCTGTCTTCTCTTTGGGTGTTGATTTGTTCTTCTTTTTCTAGGGCTTTGAGATATAATGGTAGGTCACTTATTTGTTGACTTTTTATTCTTTTAACGTATGAACTCAGTGCAATGAACTTTCCTCTTAGCACTGCCTTCATAGCATCCCTGTGATTTTGATATGTTGTATTGGTTTTCTTATTTACTTCTAAGTACTTTTATTCCCTCCTTGATTTATTCTTTTATCCAATCTCACTCAATAGCATGCTATTTAGTCTCCATGTATTAAAGTAGCTTCTATTTTTTATTTTATCATTTATTTCTATTTTCATTCTGTTATGATCTGATAGAATGCAGGTAGTGTCTATTTTTTTGTATTTCCTAAAGTCATTTTGTGGTATAACATAAGGTCTATTTTAGAAAAAGATCCATGTGCTGCTGAGGAGATAGCGTATTTGCTTGATGATGAATTAAATACTCTATAAATGTCTGTTAAATCTAAATCAATGATTGTATTATTTAATATAGTTTCTGTTTTAGTTTTTGTTTGGAAGAACTATTCAGTGGTAAGAGAGGTTTGTTAAAGTCACCCAGTATTATTGTGTTGTGGTCTATTTGGTTTTTGAAATTAAGAAGCATTTGTTTGATGTACATAGATGCTCCATTGTTTGGGGCTTATATATTTACAATTGTTATGTCTTGTTGATATATGATTCCCTCAAGCAGTATGGAATGTCCTTCATTTTCCCTTCTGACTTTGGTTTGAAGTTGACTTTGTCTGATATTAGGATGGAAACCCCTACTTATTTATGCAATCCATGTGAGTGATAGGTTTTTCCAAACATTTTATCTTCAGTATGTGGATGTTTTTCCTAGGAGGTGAATCTCTTGATGACAGCATATTTTGAGGTCTTTTTAAAAAATCCAATCTGCTGGTCTATGTCTTTTGATTGATGAGTTTAGGCCATTAACTTTCAGGGTCATTATTGAGATATGATTTGTATTCCCAGTCATTTTGGTTAATTTTGGTTTTTAACTTGACTTAGTCTCTCCTTTGATTGACCTTTCCTTTAATATAGTTCCTCCCTTTACTGGTTATCATTGTTTTATATTTTTCATTTCTGCCTCATGGAATATTTTGCTGAGAATGTTCTGTAGTGCAGACTTTTTAGTTGTAAATTCTTTTAACTTTCGTTTATCATGGAAGGTTTTTATTTTATCTTTAAATCTCAAGCTTAATTTTAATGGATATAAAATTCTTGGTTGCCATCCATTGTCTTTCAGAGTTTGATATATATTATTTCAGGATCTCCTGAATTGATGGTCAGGTTTAAAAATCAGCTGAGATCCAAATTGGTTTCCCACTATATATAATTTGATTTTTTTCTCTTGCAGGCTTTAAAATTCTATCTTTATTCAGTATATTAGTCAGTCTCATTATAATGTGCTTTTGTGTGAGCCTGCCATAATTTTGTACATTTGAGGTCCTGTATGCCTGTCGTAGTTGACTTTCCATTTCATTCTTTACATTTGGGAAATTTTCTGACATTACATCATTGAAAAGATTGTGCATTCTTTTGGTTTGTATCTCCATGCCTTCATCTATCCTGATAACTCTTAAATTTGTTCTTTTCATGTTATTCTATATTTCTTGGAAATTATGTTCATAGTTTCTTATCATCTTCTTTGTGCAGTCAACTTTATTTTCAAGAGTATATACTTTCTCTTTATTGCCTGTGGTTCTGTTCTCCAAATGCTCTAGTGTGTTGGTGATACTTTCCATTGAATTTTTAATTTGGTTTATTGTTTCCTTCATTCAGAGGATTTCTGCTTGATTACTTTTTATAATCTCTGCCTCTTTATTGAAATGATCTTTCACTTTCTGCATATTCTCTCCAATGCCATCCTTTATTTCAAAGATCAATATAACTATGTATTTCCTAAACGCCTTCTCTGTCATTCCTTCTACTGTGTTGTCTATGAATTCTATTGTTGGAACATCTTGGTTTGTTTGAGGCACTTGTTCCTTTGTTTTTTTTCATGTTGTTTATGTGTCTTCTCATCTAGCAGTATGGATCTGAGGCAGTACAATTTCTACCCTGTAGTCTTATAGTGTCCCTGAAGGTTTCTAGTACTTCATCATTAAGGTGGAGACCAATATTAACAATGCAAACAATATACCACCTTGAACCAAATGGCTCCTCTTAAGGCATTTATGGTTTTGTCACAATAGGCAGAAATGACATGTTCAATTACTGTCTACAATATAAAGAGTAAGTTTGCTAAAAAGTTTTACTGTTTCAAATGATGGACAATGAGGGAACAGAAGTAGGGTAAGATGTGATGTTTATGAGGGACAGGGAGAGAAGACAGGTAAAAATTTATAGTAAGAGCAAGGGAGGAATTAATAGAGGTTAGCTGTTAGTATGAGAGAAGTGAGAAAGAAAATACAAGGAAACAGGTGAGAGAAAAAATATTCACAGATTTTTTTTAAAGTAAAAATATAATAATATGCAACAAAATTGTCATATACTATTCAGACATCCCATTCCTCAGTAAATTTGTACATGAAAAATATTAGGATTCAAAGATGGTAGAGGTGTGTGTGTGAGAGAGAGAGAGAGAGGGCAAAAAGGGGGGAAAAAACAAGGAGGAAAGTCTCAATGGAAAATTGAATGATTGCTTCTGTTGGCTTTCAAAAAATTTCTCAGCTTCTCTTTTCTGACAATAGGCAGGATTATCTGAAGTTTGATATTATCTCCAGTCCAGTGGGTGACTGGACTTGTTGGGTGGGTGAGCAGATAGCAAGATGCCCTCACATCTTCTTACCATTTCACCACCCATCGTAACCAGCCCTTCCATTCCTGCACACTTCAAGACTCAGTTTTCTCTAGTTTTATCAACCTCTGAACACCCGCAGCAAACTGCCCCTAGTCTCTAGCTTTCCACAGGCTTGCCAGACCCATACTGCCCCTCATGAACCCAGCTGTAATCTGATGAACCTGGGCTTCATCTTCCCTGATGCAGTCCCAAGATCTTAATAACCTTTCAACTGGCACAGTGACCACCAGGGATGAACTCACACAAAGGAGCAACCATGCAAAGAGACAGCCAGATGGCAGCCTCTACCACACTGAACAGAAAAACTTCACATGCAACCAGACCTGCAGGTACACCAATATATCTTCAGACACTGTCCTGAGACCTCAAACCCAGGTGGCCATGCCCTGAGAGGGCAGCAGCTGTGGTGGCAAACCTGCAGACTCTGGCTGTTGTCCCAAGATGGCAGGAGCCACATGTAGCCAAACATGTGGGTACTGTGACAATGAACGTCCAGGCAACAGCAGACAGTAGGCAATAAACTGGCAGTCTGCAGGGGGTCTGCAGGCTAAGGGCAGAAGATTGGCAGGTGGATGTCAGGTGGTGGGTGATGGGTAGGTGATGGGCAGGGAAGAGGAAGGCAAATGGGAAAATGGCAGATGATAAGCTGCAGTCAGAGAGCAATCCATACTTAAAAGGCAGGGGATATGCTGGCAGATGGGGGACCATTGGGGTAAACAACAGAAGATGGGTGGGCAGTGATGACTGCCTCTCAGGAAAACAGTATTTCCTCTGCTTGAATCTGGTTACAGAGAGACAAGGAATTCAGCCTCAGTCTGCCACCTTGGACCTCCTGGGTCATATCCTTCCTAGAAATTACCAGACAGTTTCCTAAAACATCTATAACATATTACATTCCCATCAGCAATGCATGAGGGTTCCAATTCCTCCTCATTCTCACCCATACTTATTCTCTCTCTCTTTTATTATAGCTATCCTAGTGAATGTGAAGTGATATTGTTTTTGTTTTGTATTGCTCTGATGGCTAAGGATGGTTAGCATTCCTTTATGTGCTTATTGGCCATTTGTATATCTTCTTAAGAGACATGTCTATTGGAAAGTATGCTCATTTTTAATAGGATTATTTGGCTTTTTACTGTTGAATTATAATAGTTTTTTATATATTCTAAACACAAGTCCCTAGTTAAATATATGTTTGCAAATATTTTCTCCTATTCTATGGATGGTCTCTTCACCTTTCTAGATGGTGTCCTTCAAAGCAAAAAATGTCTTAATTTCATGAAGTCCATAAATATACTTGTGTGTGCCTTTGATATCATAGCTCATAAACCATTCTCTAACCCAGAGACATGAATATTTTCTTCTGTTTTTTTTCTAAAACATATAAATGTGGAACTTACATTTAGGTCAGCAGTCCTTTCAAGTTTTTGTGTCTTACAAATATTAAAAATGATGTTTTTTGAACAAAACCCATTTGTGAGCTAGGAACTGCTTGAAACACAGGATCATTTGAATAGCACAAGGTTCACTTTTACATTAATAGAGAATATGTTAAACTGCCTTGGTGCTTTGTTTTGGAAGATAGGCAAGATAATGGTTTTCCACAAAATCTATGAGTTAGCAATAGACTTTTTTTTTCCAGGTTCAAGTGTTTAAAAAAATAGCAAGGTAGGCTACTTGAATCTCACCATTTTTCTATTTTGGATGCGTTTGGGCTATGCTCAGATTGTGTAAAATTTACATGCCTCCATTATGGCATGTCTAAGATCTCCTAATGAGCAATATTGCTCCTTAGCAGAAAAAAACACACCAATTATTAATGGTATCTGCATTTTTTACATCTAAATCTGACACTAACAGATGTTTCTCTCCTAGTTTTGTTGCAGAGAAATATTGTAAGATAAATTCAACCTTCTGTCTTCCCTCTGTCCTATAGATATGATTCTGCCTTGAAGAGTAGCTGGTTCATATCCTTTTCTTTTCTTATATTCCAAAGGCAGCTGGCATTAGTGTCAGGTCATGGGTAAGTGCAAGCATATGAAAGGAATTATGAACCTTGGGAAGATAAGGGGAAGAAAAATGGTACATTTGGAAAATCAGTTTCAGAGCTTGGGTTGGTTCTGAGAAAGTGGTATATTGTTAGAACCATGTCTCTGATGCCAAAATACAGGTCAACATAGGTCGATGAGTCAAAGGACAACAGAAGGTATGCTATAAAGTTCAAGTACAAAGTCCAAGGACTTCAGCTTAAATAGAGGAAAACAACCATGGATGGAGTTGTTGTTTTTTTTTTAATTGTTCTAATTAGTTACACATAACAGTAGAATGCATTTTGGCACATTGTACACAAATGGAGCACAACTTCCTCTGGCTGAACATGGTGCAGAGTCACACAGGTAGTGTAATCATACATGTATATAAGGTAATAATGTCTGCCTCATTCCACTGTCCTTCCCATCCTGACACTCCCTCCCCTCCCCTCACTCCTGTCTGCTCAACCCAAAGCTCCTTCATTCTCCTCACCCCATTATGGATTATCATCCACTTATCAGAGAAAGCATTCAGGGTTTGGCTTATTTCACTTAGCATGATAATCTCTAGTTCCATCCATTTACCTGAAAATGCCATAATTTCATTCTTCTTTAAAGCTGAGTAATATTCCATTGTGTATATATACCACAGTTTCTTTATCCATTCATCTGTTGAAGGACATCTAGGTCAGTTCCATAGTTTAGCTATTGTAAATTGAGCTGCTATAAACATTGATGTGGATGCACACTGTAGTATACTGATTTTAAGCCCTTTGTGTATAAACTAATGAGTGGAGTTGCTGGGTCCAATGGTGGTTCCACTCCAAATTTTCTAAGGAATTTCCATACTGCTTTCCATAGTGATTGCACCAATCTGAAGTTCCACCAACAATGTATGAGTGTACTTTCTTCCCCACATCCTCGCCAACACTGTTGGTTGAATTCTTGATAATTGTCATTCTGATCAGAGTGAGATGAAATCTTAGAGTAGTTTTTATTTGCATTTACTTTATTACAAGAGATAATGAACATTTTTTATGTGTTTATTGATCAATTGTATTTCTTCTTCTCTGAAGAGTCTGTTCAGTTCCTTAGCCCATTTATTGATTGGGTTATTTGTTTTTTTGATGTTAGGTTTTTTTAAGTTCTTTATATCCTGGATATTAGTGCTCTATATGAGGTGCATGTGGTAAATATTTTTCTCCCATTCTATAGGTTCTCTTTGTTTTTATAAACACTAAAGTGAGGGTTGTTAAATTTTTAGCTATGGAAAGAAGAGACTGAACAACAGGAAATAGGTAAGGAACAGAGTACAGAAAAGCAGGAATAGCAACTTGGAATATAAAACTACACAGCAGGCTAACCAACAATATATTTGTGAGCTTCCTAAACCAGGAATTGTGTCTTTTCATGTCTATTACTTCAGTGCCAAAACAACCTGAAATAAAACAGGTGCTCATGCTGTGTAATGAATGAATAAATGTATGTTCATAGTAAGGCAGAAGTTGTCTGTTCTTAGGCTTAATTAAAGCCTTCTCTAGCATGGATGTGGAAGGTTGTTAGGTATACACAGTTCTCCAGAGAGAGGTAGGACTCTGCAGATGACTAAAGTTGGAGACCACAGTTGAATGTGTAGACTGGATTTAAATCTACTGAAGCGTGCTTGTTGTCAGTACCCAAAGTTCAGATGTGTGGTGGTTAAGATAAAGAGGAAATGCAGCAAGGGAGAAGTTCATATCAATTAGGAGAGTCAAGAAATGGTAACAAGGTAGGTGGCCTGATCAAGGTTGTACTGATGAACTTCAACAGTCCATCATTCAAAGAGAGTCTGATTTAAAACCTAAGTTAAAAGAGTAGCCTATTTTAACAATCTACCTTTTTAGAAAACCCCAGGCTTACTGAGATGGATATCTATATCTGTTCACTGGGTGGTTAGGATGATCAAAACTCAAGAAAAGTCCTGTTACTTGTAAATTCAAGAGTTTATCAAGGAATTTCCCATCCTGGAAATAACAGATCAGAGGATGGTTTGAAATCAATGTCAGGAAAACTCTGGTCCCATGAGCTCTCTACTATTCATCAGGAGTAATTGATGTGTGTCCACTCAGGAGAAATCTAAAAATTTTAACCCTTACATTATTATAAGTAACACTATATTTATTAAGTAAATATCTGGCAACAAAAACTCATGGTTTGTAGGAACTGTTGAGAGTAATCTTGCCAGGTGCAGTGGCACATGCCTGTAATCCCAGTCACTCAGGAGATTGAGACAGGAGGATTGAGAGTTCAAAACCAGTCCCAATAAAATCAAGGTGCTAAGCAACACAGCAATACCATCTCTAAATAAAATACAAAATATGGTTGGGGATGTAGCTCAGGGGTTGAGTGCCCCTGAGTTCAATTCCCAGTACCCACCCACCCAAAGAAAAGAGTAATCTCAACAGATGTGGTGTTCCATCCTCTGCCTGAGTATGTCCAGTGATGACCACATTAGTCCCTGAAAGTTATAAAATGCTTGCTCAAATTAAAATGAGTAAAACGAGGAATTGAAAAACAAAACACATAAACAAATCAACTAAAAAAAATCATGAATCAAACTTCTATGCCAACACATAATTAACTAGGAGGTTGAGGTTGTTGTGAAAATTAAATAACTAATGCGTATGAAACAATTAGAACAAATCCTAAAATCTGAAAGATCCAGGTTGAATTCAGGCATGTGAACTCAGACACTATTTTCAAATTAATAGCTTAGGATTTATAGCTTATGGATTTGGTGGTTGATAATGAACTCAATGTGGGATTAATAGGTCATGATAAAGAATACATGACATAATATTGACACCATAGACCCTGGGATCTGACAAACTAGATTTACATCCCAACTCTGATACTAATTTAGTTAAGTGAACTTGACATCTTATTTAATTTCTTTGTCTTAGTTTTCTCATCTGTAAAACATAATTAATAACAGTATCGATTTCCTAGAGTTGTTGTAAAGAATAACTGATTTAATATATATAGGATTTTTATAAAAGTGAACTTTAAATGAGCCTTTACAACTATTTTGGCTAAAGATACTATTATTTTTCAGAGTCTGCCTTCAAACAAACAAAAGGCTTGGATCAAAGCATTCAAAACAAGCAGTGTGTAATTCCTTCCTTGCTCTTTCTTCTTGCACTGTCTTTGGCTGTGCAGCAGGGTTTTGGTTCCAAATACATTTTAGAATTTTTTTTTCTAGTTCTGTGAAGAATGCCATTGGATTTTGATAGATATTGCATTGAACCTGCTGATGGTTTTGGGTAGTTTGGACATTTTTACAATATTAATTCTTCTGATCCATGAACTCAAGATGTTTTCCACTTTTTTGAGTACTCTTCAAGTATTTCATCAATATTTTAATAGTTTTCATTTTAGAGGTCTTTCACCTCCTTGGTAAAATTTTTTCCAAGGTATTTTGGTAGCAATAGAAAATGGGATTGTTTTCTTGATTTTTTGTTTCAGATAATTTGCTATTGACATATAACAACACTACTAATTTTTGTGTGTTGACTTTCTATCCTGAAACGTTGTTCAATTCATTTATTAGTTTACTAGTTTGGGAGTTTCCTGTGTATAAGGTCACAAGGACACTTTGATTTCTTTTCCTCCAGTTCTAATATCTTTTTTAAATTATTATTTTTCTTGCCTTATTGCTTTGGTTAGTACTTCCAGAATCATATTAAATAAAAGTGGTGTGGCCACGTGCATATAGTCCCCGTAACTCAGGAGGTTGAGGCATGTTTGAGGTCAGCCTCAGAAAATTGGCAAGGCCACAAGCCACTTAATGAGACCTTGTCTCAAAACAAAGAAGTAAAGGGCTGGGTATAATACTCCAGTGGTAAATTGTCCCTGGCTTCAGTCTCTAGTACCATAAATAAGATAAGATAAAATTTTTTTTTTAATGTGATGAAAGTCAGCATCCTTGTCTTGGCCTCGAGTCCTCAGAAAGCTTTCAGCTTTTTCCACATTGAGTATAATGTTAGTTGTTAATTTACTATAGATGGTCTTTATTATGATTAGGTACATTCCTTCTGCACCTAAATTGTTCAGTGTTTTTATCATGAAGGTATATTAAATTTCTCTAGTGACTTTTCTGCATCTATTGAAATGAGCATATGTCCTTCATTCTGTTGATGTGGTTTTTCATGTTTATTGATGTGCACATATGGAACAATTCTTGTGTCCATGAGACAATTAGTGATAATTGATTGTGATGAATGATTTTTTAATGTACTGTTTGATTCAGTTGTTAATATTTTGTTGAGGATTTTTAAATAAAATATCTTAAAATAAAACATAACTACCATGTTATCCAGAAATCTCACTACTAGGTATTTATCCAAAGGAAATGAAATGAGCATATCAAAGAGACTCCCATGTTCATTTCAGCACTATTAAGAATAACCAAGAAATGAAAAGAGCCTAAATACCAATCAACTGGTGAATAAAGAAAAAGCATTGCATAGTCACAATGGAATGCTATTTAACTCTAAAATATCATGAAATTCTGTCATTTACAACAGGAATGGAACTAGAAGTGAAATAAACCAGGCACAGAAAACAAAAGAGAAAAAAAGCACTACATGATCTCACTAGTATGTGTGGGAAAAGAAATTGATCTCATAGAGGGTGGGAATTGAATACTGATCACCAGAAGCCTGGGAGAGTAGAGGAGTATAGAAAGATTGGTCAATGGGTACTAAGATACAATTAGAACTAAGACAATCTAGTGTGCTATTGCATAGTAGGGTGATTATAGAGAACAATAATATATGGTACATTTCAAAGAGCTAGAAGAAAGGATTTTGAAAGCTATCATCATATAGAAATGATAAATGTTTGAGGAGATAGATATGTTTAGCCTGATTTAAACATTTCACAATTTATACACATATTGAAACACTACATGGTATCTATTAATATGTCTAGCTTTTATGTCCCTTAAAATAAATTTTAAAATAGTAAAATAGCACTGTGACTAATTCTAAAACACCACCCTGCATATTTATGTACTTTTCAAAATTTTGATTTTTCAAAAACTAGGCAAGCATCTCTCAGAGTAACTCTGTGAGGAGGGTTCTTTGGTGAGAGACAGTTTATTCACTACTACCTTACTTGGTATTTCTGAAACAAACTGTGGGAACTTGTGTAGCTGTCTAGAATAGCCACACTAGAACCTGCAGGCTGGCAGGGAACTTTGGGGATAAAGAGGAGTTGGGTGGGAAGGGAGTGATTATTCCCTCACAGTTCAGAGTCCAAGCACCCTTTTTACCTCAGGAGCTACACAACCCTTGGAGATGTTCACCAGTGTTCCAGAGACACTGGGGATTCAGAAACAGGAGTGAAATTTATGCTATAGGCATATTTATATTAAATATTTCTTAACTTGTTAATCTTTTATTCCTGTTGTCTATATTCATGATCTGACCATAGCCTAAAGGGATTTGTCCATCATTTAACCTCAGACCTTATTCCTTGCCTCTGGAGAAGTATTCTTAGACATGACAGTTAAAGAACACCCCAGAAACACACACTCAGATATACACACACATGTTCATATATACCACTGGGAGTATGGCTTTGCAATCTATCTGTAGTTCATGAACTATTAACCCAAAAAAGAAGTGCATTGCTACAAACACATTATTGACCCTTGCTTTTGAAAAGGAGGTCAGTCTTTGTATATACACACATAGACACCATGCTGTGTTTTGTAAAGAGGAATAATGAAGATCAAATCTCTGCCTTGGTCACTGTGCAGTCATCCTTTGGAACTATTTCCAGCTTCCCTGCGTGCCAACTTTCAGGACCTTCTCTATAGGACCATTCTTCATGAATGAAAATGTCTGGGATAGCTTTAACCTCATTTTCATTAAGAGTCTGTAAGATAGCTTTACAGATATGTCTTTATTGTGGTGGTTCTGTCTTTACAAGTTCCCAATTTCTTACATGATGGACAGCATTTCTGGTAGCCTTGGTGTAGATCTGCTAATAAACATTCTAATATACTTCCCTGTTCTGACATCCTGTTGATCCGTGATCAGCACTTAGTCACCTATTTAAGAACTGCCTCCAGATAAATTGCAAAAGAATTTAAAAACTTGAGGTGGAGATTCCAGACACAGTGTAATTAACCATGCAGTCTATGTGATAATGAATGTATATTTTCCTGTTGCCAACATAAAAAATCACTGCAAATTTAGTGACTTTAAACAAAACAAATTTATTATCTTCTAGTTCTGGAAATAAGAAATCCTGAAGTGAAGCTATCATCAGGGCATTCCTTTTGGAGTCTTTATAGCCATTTCTGTTTCCTTGCCTTTTCCATCTGCTAGAGGCTGCCTGCATCCCCTGACTTAATTGCCTCTTCCTTCCTCTTTGAAGTCCATCATTCCAATCTCTGCTTCCATTGTCACATCTCCTCCTTCTAACTTTTGCTCAACTCTCTTGTTACAAAACCCCTTGTGGTTAGAGTTGATTTGCCCAGATAATCTAATATAATCTCTCCATCTCAAAATATCAACTTAATCACGTTCTCAAAGTAACTTTTGCCATTCACAGGCTTTGGGGATTAGGACATGAACACATTTGGGGGGCTATTATTCTGTCTGCCTAAGTGAACAAGGCAATAGCCTTTTTAGGATAAAATCTTCCCCTTTTTCCCGCTACTAAGAGTGTTAAATATTTGCTGGGTTCACCAGTTATTAGATTTCATTTCCTGCTTTTCCATCCTGACATCACCAACACTGATCCCTTTCAGAAAGGTTCACTTTTCTTATAGGTGGAGGATGATGCAGTGTTTCAACATTTTTCCGTCTGCCCTCATTAAAGCTTGCTTCTCTATGCATGGCTTCACTGGGTGAGACCACGCATTTTCCTTATGTAAATCCAAGTCTTCCTTCTGCTTATTTATTACCCAAGGTAACCTGAATAAAAGTCAATTAACTAATTTGGATAGATGGGTAGGCTTAGTGTGTTGGATGTTTTTGAGAGCAGTAAGTTGATACAGTTGCAAAAGAGTTGCATAAGAGTGAGCAAGAGATAAAATGGTACAAAGTGAGGTCAAAGAAAGAGCCACACACAAAATCACTGAGGGCCTGGGTTTTACTCTTCTCCCTGTGGAATGCTATTGAAAGGGTTTTAGCCAAAATCCTCCATTTGCAATATGTGGGAAATCATGGGAATGGGGCAAGGGTGAATAGAAAACAGCATGCTATGGCCAGTTAGGTGAAAGGTGATATTATTTTCCTATATGCAATGAGAATGCATTGGAAGAGTGAGCACAAGAGTAAAATACCAGGATATGTCTGTAAAGGATCACTTTGGCTTCCATGAGAATAGGCTAATAGGTATAATAAAGGAAGCTAGGATAACATTGCATACTCCATAGTCAAGGAGAAAGAAGATAGCAATTTGGATTGAAGAGATAGTAGTAGAACTGGTGAGGACATATCTGAAAAGCATTTACAATATAGATAAAACAACATTCTATTTTAAGAGATATGTAAGGGACAGGGGATGCAGCATTCCCTGTGGCTGGTAGGACCCTAGGCCAGGTTTCTGACTGGGTCAAATCCCGGGTGTGCCCAGAACTGAGGGAGTGATTTCGGAGGGCAAAGCCGCTGGGGTCGGTGCTAAACTGGGTGACCCACGTGCCCTCATGGAACCCTCTGTCCCCGCCTGGTCCCCTAGGACTCATGGGGGCTCACTGCCCGCGGGAGGAGCTAGGTGACCGGGCTGTCATGATGCCCGGAGCGGCCAAACCAGCACAGCGCCACCTAGCAGGCCTGGAGGGTAGTGGGAGCTGTCAGGCTTTAGCAGGGGGTCCCCTGTCCTGCCTGGATCCAGAGCGACCCACGGCCCTTCCGCTGCACCCTGCACACCCCATAGCTCTTCTTCAACTGGGCCAAGAGGTTAGGATCACATTTCTTGAAAGATAAGGCCCCTGGCCCTGGCTCCCTTCCTCTTTCCTCTTATCGTCACCGCGGAGCCTGCACTTGTTTTCAATCTCGGTCTGAAGGAGCCAGGACCTGAAGCGTCTCTGGTTGCCATGGGAACCGTGACGCCACCATGCTGTCAGGCTGCTCCTCTATGACCTCAGGCGATGTCTGTCATGCAGGCATGAGGTCACGAAGTCACTCCTCAACATCCAGGTTGCCCAAGGCCCAGAGAAAGCCTCTGGGGAAAGAGAGAAGTGCGTTCTCCTACTGGAGCCTAGAACCTACATGTCCTTCACATCCAACATCACACATTTGGATATGTATAAAGTGTTCTGTTTTGACATTCAGGTTTTACAAATGTTGGATTTTCACATTTGCATTTTAGCAGAGATGTTTTTGTTTAAATTTCTGATATTGTGTTGCACTCTATTTCGAAAGCCATGGTTCAGTGCTTCATATCCCTACTTGAACTAGTTTCAATTGAAGGTCTCAGGTGTAGTTGCTGTGGTGTAAGGAAAGTATTTCCTCATAGTTCTTGTTCCAGAAGAAGTAAAAATCATCATATGCATCATCAGCTGTCCCTTGCAAGCAACAGGAAAGAACCAGGAATTTGCAAGGGCATTGATGTCCTTGCAAGGGGAATCAGGGTCAGTTATGATGGTTGCTTACAGAATGATCTGGCACTGACTGCCTCCTGTATTTGTACAGTAAGTTGAAGTTGAAGAAATGTCCTGGAATTTGGGCATAGATCTTAAACATTGACAATTGTTTTAGTGTCTCTTCACTGAAGTTGGTTTTCAGCACCAACACCCTTCAGCTTTTCATGCCCACCCAAGGTCCTTACTCTTCCTTTTGGAGTGTTCAGTTTTGAAGCTTTGTGCCATTCCTCTTTCAGCACAATGCATGTTCACATTTGGTATTCTGCCCTGTGAAAATATGCTCATCAATTTCATCAACAGCAGGCTCTTGTTTCATCCACTGGCTTGTGGTCTGCATCTTTCAGGGGCTGGTAACAGGAATCTTAGAAATTTCCCAGAGGGCCTTGTACCACAGAGGCACTAGTCTGGTCAAGCGAATAAACCCTTGGGTGAACCCAGATTGGTCAGATATTCCTGAATCTGAAGGTGAGTTGAAGGACCTCTGGAAAAATCACAGCAGTACAATTTCTGAGTGCAGCCCAGTTGTAAGGCAATAGCCAAGGTGGTTGGCCCTGACAGGTGGAGTGAGCACAGCACATCTCTCCTTGCTTGACAGCTCCTTCCTGTCCTCCATCCAACATGCTGAGTGAATGACTCCCTGGTCTTCTCATAAGCCATCCCACCAGCCACCCACATCTACTTATTAGACCAACTCCCCAGGTTCCAGCTGTCTCCTGTTAGGGCTTTCTCAGAAAGGAGGGACAACCGACCAGGCTGGGTGTGATGTTTCCCAATTCAAGTAGCACATAAGCCAGGGAGCTGCACTGCACGCTCCTCTGCCCTGAACTGTCAGCAACCATCATGCCATGTGGCTGCTAGGGCCCTAGGCCAGTTGTCAGAATCGGCCAAATCCTGGGTGTGCCCAGATGTGGAGGAGTGGTTTTGGAGTGCAATGCCAGCGGGGCCGCTGCTAAGCTGGGTGACCCACGTGCCTTCATGCAGCCCTCTGTCCCTGCCTGGTCCCCTAGACCTCCTGGGGGCTCATTGCCTGCAGCAGGAGCTAGGAGCTAGGTGACTGGGCTGTCATAATGCCAGGTTCGGTCATACCAGCACAGCGCCACCTAGCAGGCCTGGAGGGTAGTGCAAGCTGTCAGGCTTCAGTGGAGTCCCCTATTCTGCCTGGACCTGGAGTCATCCAAGGCCCCTCGGCTGCGCCCCGCACATCCCATAGCTCCTGTTCAACTAAGCCAGGAGTTTAGAATCACATTTCTTGAAAGATCGGGCCCCTGGCCCTCGCTCCCTTCCTCCTTCCTCTTACCATCACCGCAGAGCTGACGATTGTTTTAAATCTAGGTCTATAGTGATTGGGACCAGAAGCGTCTCTGGTTGCCATGGGAACCATGACATCACTGCGCTGTCATATAGCCCCTCTGTGATCTCAGCCGCTGTCTGCGGTGCAGGCACGAGGTCACAGAAGTCACTCCTCAAACTCCAGGTGGCCCAAGACCCAGAAAATGTCTCTGGGGAGAGAGAAAAAGGGCATTCTTCTACTGGAGCCTGGAACCTCTGGGCCCTTCACACTGAACTTGCCAGAAGCCTGCCCCTTCCACTTTGAATAAGGTAGCTCTCCCTTCTTTTTCTCTCATATCACGTGAGCACTGGTTACCAAGTTAGGCATTTTTCTGAGTGCAATTGAATGCAATGGAATGATTGGGAAATCATGGATATGACTTTGAGTTACTTACCTCACTGTAATGAATCTTGAGAGAAATAGGTGAAAACATAAGGAGTGGAAGATTGAAATTCAATGAGGAATATTGTTTTTCTGCTAGCAAATATTGGTCCAGGTACCCCAAACCCTGTTAAACTTGGTTTGGTTTGTGCCTCCATCAAAAGGCTGTTTCTCCTTGGCCATATGACCTATCTGCAAAATGGAGCCCATGGAAATGAAAATAAATATTCTATGGAGTTGTGCAAGGAGAAAATAAGGTGAAGTCTTGCATATTCTAAGCACTTGACCATAGTTGCTATTACTAAATTGAGAATATAATAATAGTCAATTCAAAAATATGAGTAAAGTCTATAGACAACAAACATAAATCATGAGTTATGTACCAAGCTTTGTTTTCATAGCTTTATTTTTTATAGTGTTAACTAAATTAATTCTGGTAACACCTCAATGAGATACTGTGACTATTTTCAGATGAGCAAACAAGGCACAGAGGTTGAGTGGTTTGAATACTGAACACACAACTAATACTCTTCAAGGCATGACCTGAGGTCAGAATTTTGGCTATTGGCTTTACCCCAACACTTCTCTATCATTCATGGCACCAGTTCATAGAACTTGTTCATCTTGCCCCAACTGGGAAAGAAAGAGTTTCACAGCAAACTATCAAAGGACATGACCATTTGACACCAAATCTTGAGGTCCCTTCAGCTGTGTTCTGGGTCATTGTCCTTTGAATTATACCTAGGCCTCATAGGACTTTTCTGATTTTCAGAGTTTTCATTAAAATCCAAATGCTTCTAAGAGGTAGTCTGTTACGGTAAGTCACTCATTCATTTGTTCCTGCCTTTTGTGCATGCCAGAACTTATGAAGCATCTATGCTGTGCCAGATAATATTCTAGTTCTGAGGATGTTATGAGTGATACAAATATGTCCCTGCCCTCAAAGGAGCCAGTAGAGCTCTGGCAGGTCTTGGCAGACAACGTATACTGGGGTCTGGTCTGCTAGAAGCATGAGGATGGAAATCTGAGACCAGAGAGCAGATCCTACCGATCCATTCATCTATCCCCGATCAGTTTCCCTATGTCTCAGTTGCAACTGTGCCTACCCTGACTATGACCCACAGCACCTTCTGCTCATGACTGACAGTCTCCAGCTTAGCCTCACACTCAGTCCACCTGAAGAGGGAAAGAACATTCTGCTGCATCTTCATTTTCCTTTAGGAACTGCATGGAATATCCTTTATGAAGTTTCTAAAATAACACAAAAGGAAAAGAGAGAAAGTGTCTCTTAATTGCTCAACCAAACATAAGCCCACAGTTAGGGGTGCTCCTTCCTGACCTGTTTGTAGTGTGGTCAGGTTCCTGGTTCTGGGGAAACAGAGACACTGAGGCCTCACCTTTTGACTGGTGATGTATTGGCCACATTGATTGAGCAGGGTTAGTCTCCCATCCCAGCATCTCGTTTCTCCTTTGCAAAGCCAATATTCTCTTCCTTTGCAAAGCCAATATTCTCTTCCTACTTTGCAGGACTGTTTGATAAAGTGTTTGGAAAAAAATAAGTATGTTCAATTCCCAGTGCTCAGTGGACACTCAATATATGACTCTGACTATTCCCACTTTGAGAGGCTTTGAGGAAGGTGTCAACCACCCTGGATACAAGCCTTAGCAACTCCAGCTATGGATCATGACTATATCCTGAAATTCATCTTGTGCATCCTAGGAATGATAATGTCTGTCTCCAGAGTTGGGGATACAGTGGGGATGTTATGATTATTATAATTATTAACATTGGCATTATTTCAATACTGCAGTGGGTCCATCTCAGTATTTACCCACAGCAAGAGTTATATATCCACAACTCAAATCACCACAGTCAGATCCAAATTTGGGTGAAGGAGAGCAGTAGTCCATTTAATTGGGCAGAGACCTCTAAGATAAACTTCTGAAGCTATCTTCCTTTTGCAAACCATGGCCATGGGAACACTCCACTAGGTACCCACTCAGGGTCTGAGAAGGAGATATTGCTAATGTGGGGGTCCCCTGCTTAAGTTTCTCAGCTTTGCCACAAGTCTACTTCTAACCTGAACATTGGGAGCAGCAGGTTTGAGGGAGAAAAGATTCCCTTTCCAGACCTTTGCCAACCTGCCATGACTGTCCTAGCAGAAGTGGGACATGCCTGCATCCTACTCCTCCTCCCCCTGCCCTGTGCAGTCATTCCCAGAGAATTAGCTGGCTCCAAGGCTTCCACACAGAGGAGCTAATCATGTTAGCCACAGATGAGCAAAACACAAATGACAGCAGAAATTAAATAAAAGGAAAACATAACAGCCACAGGTCAGTCCTATATGAATATTTGTGCTGGAGAAAAAATTGGTGCCTGAGTAATGACCTTGCCCTGTGACTGGTATTAATAGAGATGTCTCTAGAACATGCTGCCAGAAAGGGAAAGGCATGAGGCTGGAGAAGGGGAGGCAGAGCCAGAGCAGGAGTAGGGCTTTGTAAATTTTCATACCAAGCCCAGGACCAGCTGACTTTTCCCCCCTCCCTGACCTTCAGCACTCTGCCCCATTCTCTATCTTCAGATCTCTTCTTCCTTCTCCCTAGTCATCAGGTCTACACCAGGCCCAGGCCTACCCCTGCATGAGCCCTCGTGGACTTACTTTTGTCAATGTAGCTTGACGACATGTTAGATACACAGCTGGTGTTTAACAAATACTCAAGGCAGTGAGTGAGAGCCCAACATGAAGCCCCAATTCTGCTGCTCAACTTATCTTTGGATGGACTCCTCCAATCCAGCCAGCCTCCACTCTGCAGCAGTCCCACAGGCCCCTCAATCTGGCCAGAAACCGCTTGGCAACTCCAGGCTTCTGAGATCAATTCCAAAGCTCTGGGCCTGCAGGAGTCTGGACCTGCAGGAACCCTCCTAAGCCAGCTCCTGCTCCCCTTGTCAGTTTCATCCCCCATACTCCCTGTCTCTCCATGGATCCATTCCCCACCATACTGGATCATTTTGAATTTTCAAAACTCCAAGTTCCTTCTCACATCCAGATTTTCAAATCTTTTCCCTTCTTCCTGGAACACTTCCTCTGTGCCTCTTCATCTGCCTCTGTCCATGCATCTTAAGTTACACCCCTTCCTACAGGAAGTGTCTCTGCTTTGGAGGCCCCTGCTTTGGAGGTTTCCAGTCCCAGGGACCCTGGTGCCTCCCCACATCACATCACTCACTCCTGTCCTTTGACTTTCTTCTTGCACCCCTCAAGAGTCCAAGTATCACAAGAACAATATGCTGATGACCGTCACTGCACCCATACACCTAACACAAAGCTAAGCACATTGTAGGTCCTCAGGAAATGTCTGTTAAATGAGTCACAAGAACAGGAATCTACTCACTTTCTGCTGAAAACATGAGATGCACTCCGACTCCCTCTATCTTAGACACAAGAGAATAGAAGCCTCAAAATTGCCTGGGAAAGGCCCCACTTTCACCCAGGACATGGCAGCCTGGATTTTTCCATACTTTGATTGTTGGATCACCCACTGGGAGGCAAGCTTCCCAACGTTGGGCATTCTGCACCAGAAGTAAAATGGAAGCATGAAAGAGAAAGGTCAGCTCTGACCAAAGGGCTTCCAAGGCAGCGTTTCAAACCAAGTTGCCACATGGGAATCTGGGTACTCAGCTGGAGAAGTTAGAGCTCAAACCACAGCTCCTTGTAAGCCTGCAAGGTCCCCCAGGGCAGGAAGTCACACAGAGACTTTCCTGCAGGAAACCCTTAGCGCGGATCTACCTCACCCTCTACTCTTCCTAAAACAAGCCCCCAGTGCAGACTTCCCTCCCTCCCTGACTGAAAACAGATTCTGCAGGCCTGGGCTGTGCAAGGCAGGAAGTTGAAGTTGCTGAGAGTCCCCTGGCACTTCTCTGGACCTGGTTCTTGGCACAGGTCGCTTCCTTTTGTCTTCAAGATGGCTCCAGGTGAGAGGAGAAAGTGAGGGTGGTTAAGGCCAGACTGGACTCCAGAAGGGTGGACACCAAATCCAAATCATCTTCTGCCACTTTCTCCTTTGCTACTTTAGAATTTCCTTGATCTGTTATGGTTCACCTCTGACACTCACCTGGAAGGGACAATGCCTTGTTCTTACTCTCTCTCATCTGTCCCACCCACTCTAGAATAAGGTGCCAAACTGATGGACAGTGCCTGTTTTATCCTTCCATCTGATGAGGTGCCTTCCAGCTGACCTTGATGTTGGTCAAGGGCACAGAGCCAGAGGCAGCTGGGTGAGTCCCAGAAGAACAACACTTCCACCTTCCTGGAGAAGTCATCAAATACAAGGTAAGATGCCATAAGTCCCTGTCCTCTATAGTGCCACTCACAACAGCCAAGACATGGAAACAACCCAAATGTCTATCAGTGAGTGAAGAGATGACAGACATGGTCTACCCACGCCATGGAATACTATTTAGCCTAAAACAGAAAGGAGATTCCCATACAGTATGGATGAACTTTGAAAACACTCTGCTAACATGAAAAAGCCAGACATGAAAGGACAACTCAGACAATTCTGTTTACATGAAGTTCCTGGAGCAGTTAAATTCCTAGATACAGGAAGCTGAATAGTGGTTTCCAAGGGTTTGGGGGTGGGAATCATGAAGTATTATTGTTTCATGGGGATAGTGTTGTAGTCAGCGAAGGTGGAAGTGATCTGGAGATGAAAGGTGGACAGAGAAGCTCAACTTGAACATACTGCACCCCTGTGCATAGAAAAGGTTATAATTTATGTTATATGTCTGTGGACATAATTTTTTTAGAAAAAGCAAAGAGAGATAAAGAAAAAAAAGTGAATCAGGATGAAGGAAAGGAGGCAGCTGGAAAATGGAGTCTGGAAGCAGGAAGGCCCATCCAGAGGGCCAAGAGAAAGTAGGATCCTTCTGGATTACTAAGCCCTGACCTTTCTATACCTTGATCAAGGGATCATAGCAAATTCCTGCTTGAACACTCTTCCTAGAGGTGTGCAGAATGGAGGTGACTAGTATCCCTGCCACACACCTTGGGTGAGAGCATCACCACATCCCCAGTTTCTGGTACAAATGCCAAAAGGAAATTGAGGCTCAAAAAAATGGAAAAGGTTGTAAGGGTAATGTGGTGGTTTGTAACATGCTTTCACCTCAAAAACAGCCTTAAAAAGTATGAAAACCACAGTAAATTTTGTAAAATGAATTCTAACCATGACTTTCCTTTAATGTAGATTTTATTTTCAGTTTTTTAAACATATACATTTTTTAGTTGTAGGTGGACATGATACCTTCATTTTATTTTTATATGTTGCTTAAGATTGAACCAAGGGCCTCATGCATGCTAGGCAAGCGTTCTACCACTGAGCCACAACCCCAGTCCTTATTTTCAGCTTGAACAAAACTTATAGCATATAAGAATATGATATTAATGTGTCACTGTTTTAGCTCTTGAGACAGAATGTTTGTGGCTCCTACAATTTTGCAGTGGAGATCCTGAATCCTGGCCCTAACTTTAGGGTTGGGGACTAGAAAGCAATGAGTCTACAGATTACAGAACCAAGAATTGCCACATGTCACCGTATATCACTTATGGTTCCACCATCCTGCTTAAGGCTTTGCTTCCTCACAATGCTTGCTGGCACCTGGCCTGCAAAGGGGTCTGACTCCAGAGATGTGGTGGGTTACATGATCTGTCATGACATTTCCACAATACATCAAGCAGGGGCCTTTGTAGAATCTTACCTTACAAGGACATCTGACACCATATGGAATGGTGACCTCCTGGCCTGGCATCCTCTTGAGACAGGCAGGAGCATTCCACACATGGAGCTGGTCACACCATGGTGTATCTACCTAGCTGCTCTTTGGCCATGCATTCATCCTCCATTATGGTGTTAATGGACCTGAATTCAAGTTCAAGTCCATCAGTAGCTGACATCTGCCTTGAGCTCCACAGTCTCCTCCTCATTACTATCCAAGAGACTTCTGAAGACAGATGCTCAGTACTTTTTTTCAGGGAAAGAGCCCATGTCCTCTTGGTCCCTGTGTCATGCCAAGAAAATAGAAGTAGAGCTCAGGGAGCCCAGGATTTTGGCTCTGAAAGTCCATATCCAGTCTCCTCTAGGCAACTCAAAGCAAAAGAAGGGGTGACGATCTACTGTGGCTAGAGATGGAACCAAATTTACTTGACCATAAAGGTCATTTCTCATTCCCTCTGTTTTCCATCCACTGTCCTTTTTGATCCACACATCCTATCCTCCATTCCTGCTCCTCCTCTTTTCCTCCTCAATGTCTTCCTTCCTCCCTTTCTCCATCTACCCCTTTCTTTTTTTTATAGCTGACAGAAGAAGTTGGGTCTTGTATCATAAATATGTTTTTTTATTTTAATTTATTTTTATTGGGATATATGTTGTTTCTGTTTGTACATGGAGTAACAGCATAACATTTGGGTAATCATACATTTACATAGGGTAATGATGTTTGATTCATTCTGTTACTTTTTCCTTCCCCCAACCCCTCCCGCCCCTCTTTTCCCTCTATACAGTCCCTCCTTCCTCCATTCTTGCCCCTCTCCCACCCCCCATTATGTGTCATCATCAGCTTATCAGTGAGATCATTCATCCTTTGGTTTCTAGAGATTGGCTTCTCTCACTTAGCATGATATTCTCCAATTTCATCCACTTGCCTGCAAATGCCATAATTTTATTATTTTTTATGGCTGAGTAATATTCCATTGTGAGTGTGTGTGTGTGTGTGTGTATGTGTGTATGTGTATATATATATATATATATATATATATATATATATATGTATCTCACAGTTTCTTTATCCATTCATCAATTGAATGGCATCTAGGTTGGTTCCACAATCTGGTTATTGTGAATTGAGCAGCTATGAACATTGATGTGGCTGTATCTCTGTAGTATGCTGATTTTAAGTCCTTTGGGTATAAGCTGAGGAGTGGGATAGCTGTGTCAAATGGTGGTTCCATTTCAAGTTTTCTAAGGATTCTCCACACTGCTTTCCAGAGTGGCTGCACTAATTTGCAGCCCCACCAGCAATGTATGAGTGTATCTTTTTCCCCACATCCTCTCCAACACCTACTGTTGCTAGTATTCCTTATAATCACCATTCTAATTGGGGTGAGATGGAATCTTAGGGTAGTTTTGATTTGCATTTCACTTATTACTAAAGATGTTGAACATTTTTTTCTATATCTGTTAACTGCTTGTAGATCTGTGAAGTGTCTGTTCATTTCCTTAGCCCATTTGTTGATTGGGTTATTTGTATTCTTGGTGTAGAGTTTTTTGAATTCTTTAAATATTCTGGAAATTAGTGCTCTATCTGAAGTATGAGTGGCAAAGATATTCTCCCACTCTATAGGCTCTCTCTTTGGATTGCTGATAGTTTCCTGTGCTGAGAGAAAGCTATTTAATTTGAATCTATGCCAGTTATTGATTCTTGCTTTCATTTCTTGTGCTAAAGGAGTCCTGTTAAGGAAGTATGATGCTAAGCCAGCAAGTTGAAGATTTGGACCTACATTTTCTTCAATAAGATGCAGGGTCTCTGGTCTGATTTCAAGGTCCTTAATCCATTGATTAAGTTGATTTTTGTGCAGGGTGAGAGATAGGGGTTTAGTTTCATTCTGTTGCATATGAATTTCCAGTTTTCCCAGCACCATATGTTGAAGAGGCTATTTTTTCTCCCTTGCATATTTTTGGCACATTTGTCTAGTATGAGAAAATTGTATTTATTTGGGTTTGTGCCCGTGTCCTCTGTTCTGTACCCATTGATCTACCTGTGTATTTTGGTGCCAATACCATGCCATTTTTGTTACTATTGCTTTGTTGTATAGTTCAAGTTCTGATATTGCAATACCCCCTGTTTCATTCTTCCTGCTAAGGATTGCTTTAGCTATTCTGGGTTTCTTATTCTTCCAGATGGATTTCATGATTGCTTGCTCCATTTCTGTAAGGTACATCATTGGGATTTTAATTGGAATTGCACTGAATCTGTATAGCACTTTTGGCCATATGTCCATTTTGACAATATTAGTTCTGTCTATCCAAGTACATGGGAGATATTTCCATCTTCTAAGGGCTTCCTCAATTTCTTTCTTCAAAGTTTTGCAGTTTTCATTGTAGAGATCTTTTACCTCTTAGATTGATTCCCGATTATTTTATTTTATTTTTTGAGGCTATTGCAAATGGAGTTGTTTTCCTCATTTCCATTTCAGATGTTTCGTCACTTGCATATCAAAATGCTTTAGATTTATATGTGTTGATTTTATAGCATGCTATTTTGCTGAATTCATTGATGAGGTCTAGAAGTTTTATGGAGGAGGTTTTTGGATCCTCTAAATATAGAATCATGTCATCAACAAATAGTGACAGCTTAAGTTCCTCTTTTTGTATTTGTATCCCTTTAATTTCTTTAGTCTGCCTAATTGCTCTGGCTAGAGTTTCGAGGACAATGTTGAATAGAAGTGGTGAAAGAGGACATCCCTGTCTTGTTCCCATTTTTAAAGGGAATGGTTTCAGTTTTTCTCCATTAAGAATGATGTTGGCCATGGACTTAGCATGAATAGCCTTTACAATGTTCAGGTATGTTCCTACTATCCCTATTTTCTAGTGTTTTGAGCATGAAGGGGTGTTGTATTTTGTCGAACGCTTTTTCTGCATCAATTGAAATAATCATATGATTCTTATCCTTAGGTCTGTTGACATGATGGATTATGATTATTGATTTACAGATGTTAAACCATCCTTGCATTACAGGGATGAACCCCACTTGATCATGGTGCATGATTTTCTTAATATGTTTTTGGATATGATTTGCCAATATTTTGTTAAGGATCTTTGAATCTATATTCATCAAGGATATTGGTCTAAAATTTTCTTTCCTTGATGTGTCTTTTCCTGGTTTGTGTATGAGGGTGATATTAGCTTCATAGAATGAGTTTGGTAGGGTACACTCTTTTTCTATTTCCTGGAATATTTTGAGAAGTATTGGAATGAGATCTTCTTTGAAGGTCTTGTAGAACTCGGCTGAGAATCCGTCTGGTCCTGGGCTTTTCTTGGATGGTAGGTTTTTAATGGCTTCTTCTATTCATTGCTTGATATTGATCTGTTTATATTGTATATGTCCTCCTGGTTCAGTTTGGAAGGAGCATATGTCTCTAGAAATTTGTCAATATCTTCGGTAGTATCTATTTTGTTGGAATACAGAGTTTCAAAGTAGCTTCTCATTATGTTCTGTATATCAGTGGTGTCTGTCATGATATTTCCTTTTTCATCTCAAATTTTAGTAATTTGAGTTTTCTCTCTCCTCTTTTGTTAGTGTGGCTAAGGGTTTGTCTATTTTGTTTACTTTTTCAAAGAACCAACTTTTTGTTTTGTCAATTTTTGGAATTGTTTCTTTTGTTTCAATTTCATTGATTTCAGCTCTGATTTTAATTATTTCCTGTCTTCCACTACTTTTGCTGTTATTTTGTTCTTCTTTTTCTAGGACTTTGAGCTGTAATGTTAGGTCATTTAGTTGTTGACTTTTCATTCTTTGCTTGAATGTGCTTCATGCAATGAATTTTCCTCTTAGTACTGCCTTCATAGTGTCCCAGAGATTTTGCTATGTTGTATTGTCATTCTCATTGAACTCTAAGAATTTTTTATCTCCTCCCTGATGTTTTCTGTTATCCATGTTTCATTCAATAGCATATTATTTAGTCTCCAGGTGTTGGAGTAATTTTTGGTTTTTATTTTGTCATTGATTTGTACTCTCAGTCCATTATGCTCTGATAGAACACAAGGCAGTATCTCTATTTTTTTGCATTTCCTAAGGGCTTCTTTGTGGCATAACACATGGTCTATTTTCAAGAAGGTTCCATGTGCTGCTGAGAAGAAAGTGAATCCACTCGTTGATGGATGGAATATTCTATATATGTCTATTAAGTCTAGGCTATTGATTGTGTTTTTGAGTTATATGGTTTCTTTGGATGGTTTTTGTTTGGAAGATCTATCTAGTGGT